>NC_044051.1:573010-663010 GCF_902167405.1 Gadus morhua | reverse complement strand
TGTGTGTGTCAGACTGTGTGTCTAACTGTGTGTGTGTGTGTTTGTCTATATGTGTGTGTGTGTGTGTGTGTGTGTGTGTGTGTGTGTGTGTGTGTGTGTGTGTGCGTGTGTGTGTGTGTGCGTGTGTCTATGTGAGTGAGTGTTTGTGTGTGTGTGTGTTGTGTGTATGTAAGTGTGTGTGTGTGTCTATGTGTGTGTGTGTGTCTATGTGTGTGTGTTTTTACATGTGTGTGTTTGCGTGTCTTAAAATGTGTGTGTGTCTGTACATGTTGTGACAACCCGCTCCCCTCCAGGGGGATCCGGGGGCGAGTGGTGGAGGGTTTGTACCGCCGCCGTCCACCACTAGCCGGCAGCAGAGAGCACCACATTCCTCACCCTCAGCCAGACGGGGAACGCCTGGCCGGAGGGAGGAAACGAGCGGGCGGACATCTTAAAAGGCAGCCCAGGACTCACTCCGGGGTCGAGGGTGAAAGCCCAACCAGGAGGAGGCCATTGATACACCACGGACTACGAGGCTCACGGAGACCCTCGCACAGTGTTGTATTTCTTGTTCAGTTATTTTATTTGTGAATAAACGTTTAAGACTGCGGCTTAAACCAGGGTCCAAGGCGTGGTACTTAAACCAGGGTCCAAGGCGCGGTACTTAAACCAGGGTCCGGGGCGTGGTACTTAAACCAGGGTCCAGGGCGCGGTACTTAAACCAGGGTCCAGGGCGTGGTACTTAAACCAGGGTCCGGGGCGTGGTACTTAAACCAGGGTCCAGGGCGCGGTGCTTAAACCAGGGTCCAGGGCGCGGTACTTGCCGTGAGAACAGACACTTCGGAACCGGGTTGCCACAATATGTCTATTTATACAGCATGTGTGTGTATGTGTTTGAATCTGTGGGGCACGTGTGCGTGTAATGTATGCGCACATGTGTGTTAATATATGTGCGTGTGTGAATATAAGTGCGTGTGTGAATATATGTGTGTGTGTTAATATATGCGTGTGTATCCTCCGACTCGGGGGGAGGGGAGGGAGAGAGAGAGAGAGACATAGACAGAGAGAGACAGAGACAGAGACAGAGAGAGACATAGACCGAGACAGAGACAGAGACAGAGACAGAGAGAGAGAGAGAGAGAGAGAGAGAGACAGAGAGAGAGAGACATAGACCGAGACAGAGACCGAGACAGAGACAGAGACAGAGACAGAGACAGAGACAGATGCCGCTTTCACACCAAAAATAACCGAGAGCCAGTTCTGGGCTGGTGCTAGGGCCAGTTCCAAACTGGTTCCAGCCTTACCCCAGTTAAGAACCGGTTGGTTTCACACCGGCCAGTGCCAGCCATGGAGCCGGCGTGAGCAACGTCATGACGTCACTGCAAACGTCTCCGCTAGTGAGCTTGGACAGAAGAATACGGCCGACATCTTTATTCTGGGTGGAAATAGTAACATAGTTACGCCATTAAATGTGTTTATGGAAACATTTTTTGCGAGAAATGTGCATTTTACTTTCATAATGTTCGCTCGGTGAATGTGAAGGATGTTTGGTTTGATAGTTATGACGAAGAGGGAACACTCCGTTCACTTGCATGGACATGGACTCATCTAGCTGCGTTGGCGCGTTGACGCGTTGAACCACCACACAATGATCAAGCGTCAGGTTAGGCGCGCAGAAGAACCCTCGCGCCAGTTTCAAACACAACAACAACAATTTCGTCTTCGATTCAATCCGTGTATGGTTCGTTCTTTGAATATTCAGATTTAAAACAAAATCAGAAAAAACTAAAAAGAACCATACACGGATTCACGTCCATTGTTTACTTCGGTGTTTTAAAAAATGCCGGTCTTCGATGGTCTTCCTGTTTATGAAGGTACGGATAACTCCGCCCCCTGCCCCCGGCGTAAAAGCGGTTCTAGTTCTGGCCCAGCTCTAAAGTGGGGCCACAGTTGAACCGTTTTTTAGGGGCCGGAGCCGGTTCTTTGGCGGTGTGAAACCAAAGCCCTGGCCCTAGCTCCGAACTGGCCCGGAACCGGGCCCGATTTTGCGGCGGTGTGAAAGGGGCTTCAGAGAGAGAGAGAGAGAGAGAGAGAGAGAGAGAGAGACACTATAACCGATATAGAGACAATGAGGCTGAGGGGTCCCCCCATACCCAGAACCCAGGGAGGAGGGTCCTCCTGGGTGAGCCGATTGTCCCTCCGCAGAAAACCTGCGCCACTAAACTTGCGCCCTGGGAGGCGTGTCGGCGAAGAGCAGAGGCGTGTTCTGGCGCAAATGATACATGGTGCTGTCTTACAGATCGATAAAGCAGTTGCGCAACTGACCGACAAATACCGGGTCTAAGTGCACTAGCGGATAGCGCAGTTGGTGTTGCTATTTTGACGTGCCACGGCAGGTCGGAACTGCAAAAAAAATTCCACAGGGACTGCATGAATGAACACTGTAGTAGGCTATACCATGCATGAAAATATTAATAACAACAATAAACTCGAGCAAAGCAGGTTATATCCCAACCTTCCAAAACATAATCTCGTAATAGGGTAAATGATAACGTTGGTTAACTTATTTGGGAAAGAACAGCTGATACAGCGGTGATAAGTTACGCAGAGTAAAGACTCTGCGTTGTGTATTTCTCCCTCGTAGTCGTAATTCTTGAGGTGGAAATCAAAGCAACTTGCCAGGTTGGATCAGAGGGTTGAATAGAAGGTTTATTGGAGGATGTAATACAGCACAGGTACAGACTTAGGTGGGATAGTCTCAGTGTAGGAGGTGAGGAGCAGTCTCCAGACGTGCTCCTTGGCTGTCCATCCCTCTTCACAGCGAACCAAAGGGTTGGGGCCAGTATTATAGGAAAGAAAGCGTGAATAACAAAATAACAGTCTCCCTTGATAAGGTATATGGCCCTGGCTATGTCCCAGACGACAGGGTTGGTTCTTCCTTGTTGGGACATCACAAATGACCGAATGTTGGAAATAACACCTCGTACAGTAGGAGAGGCACTGGCCTGTTCCTAGACTAAGAGATGTGGACACAGAGAGACACTAAAACACACCAACATTCTACATTCCTCCCTCTTGATCATATTAAACGTAGTTTAAAGATCACCCTTTAAATGAGAATTCAGTTTATCTACTGGTAAACAATTAACAATTACATGAATCAACAAAATGAAGCATAAAAGGCAATAGCAAACATGAAAAAGTATACTCATCATCCACAAGTAAACCAGGTGTAGGCTAATTAAAAAATAAAAAAACTCATTAGGTTACTCATGATTAAACCAAAACAGATTTAAATTGTAAAATAAAGGAAATGGAGTGTCCAGACAGCGCCCTCTGCTGGGCAGTGGAGCTCCACCTTCCTCTGACAGCTCTCACTGTCCCCAGCAGTAAAGTGGTTCTGTTGGTCTGAACAACACTAAAGGGCCCAGAGGAAGGCTTAGCCTTAGAAACGGGGGGCAGTTTGGGGCACCAGACCTTACGACGGGGGGGGGCTCTCTAACACAGCTACCCTGAGGGGGGGCAACAAGATCCGGTGAAACACACAGGGAGATAACTTGATGACCACATAGAGCATGATAACAGAAAGGACCAATGGCAGTGCCATCTGGACTATCTGAGACAACATAGACCCACCCAGCCCGCTGAGCCATCCCACACATGTACATCAGTCTGTACCCCCCCTCCCATCCTGATCAGGCCAGAGCAGCTCCCGCACATGCGCGGGCGCATGTGTGTGTAACGTATGCACACCCTCACCCCCCTCCCTCACCCTCACCCCCTCCCTCACCCTCACCCCCTCCCTCACCCTCACCCCCCTCCCTCACCCTCACCCCCCTCCCTCACCCTCACCCCCCTACACCTTCCCCCCATCCGCCCCCTCATGTGTGTGTTTGCATGTGTGATGATGTGTCATTATAGTCCGGGAGCCGGACCCTCAGCCCCGTCACCCCCCCTCAGCCTGACATAGAGACTCCCCTCAGACTCAGGGGGGGGGAGGGAGGGAGGGAGGGAGGGAGGAGGGAGGGAGGGGGGGAGGGAGGGAGGGAGGGAGGGAGGCAGGGAGGGAGGGAGGGAGGGAGGCAGACACTGAGGCCCCTCCGACCCCCCCCCTCAGCACCCTTGGTGTGTGTGTGTGTGTGTGTGTGTGTGTGTGTGTGTGTGTGTGTGTGTGTGTGTGTGTGTGTGTGTGTGTGTGTGTGTGTGTGTGTGTGTTTCGCGGAGAGGCAGCTTTTTTTTTCTACAACCGACACAAAGATGCTGACGACTCGTGCTGACGACTCCCCACCCTCCATACCCTCACCCCCACAGAGACACTGACCCCCCCCCCATACCCAGAGCCCCGGGAGGAGGTCCTCCTGGGTGAAGGAGGACCAGAAGGTGTGGAGGTGTGTCAGTGTGTCTGAGGACCCTCCTCCACCTGGGGACACTCTGTAGAAGGACAGAGAGCCAGCAGGCCGGTCCAGATACACTCCTACTCTGGTGGAGCCAGCGGGGGGGGGGGGGGAGGGCTGTTGGTCTACCGTTGTACTGGACAGAGTAACGACCTTCAGAACAATCAAGACACCAGGACTTGTTGTTCGCTCCAAGCTCGCTGTCACCACCCGCTCCTCTCCTTGTGATTCCTCTGTATGTCACTCCTATATCAACCCATCCTTCCCACTCTACCTCCCAGTAACAGCGGCCAGTCAGAGCCTCTCTACCCAACACCTGGTAGTCAAATCTGTCTGGGTGATCCGGATACGACTGGTCCTCTCTAACCCACGTCACCTTCCTGTTGTCCTCAGACAGAGAGAGGTGTCTGTAGGCCGTGTTGGGGTCCAGTGTGAGGTCACAGGCATCTGAGGGAGAACCAGACATGATGAGCTGCTGAACCGCTCTTCATCATCATCATCATCATCATCACTGGTACTGTTCTGTGGGGGGGGGGGGGGGGGTCATGTGATGTTATAGGTCCACTATTGTTACATAGTAGTAACAATAGTGGACCCGGACCGTCACCCCCCCGCCCCCCCCTCCCCCTCCTCAGCACCACCTCCTCCCCTCCGACTCAACGCCCCCCTCAGCCCCCTCCCGCACACCCCCCCCACCAACAGCCCCCCCTCAGCCCCCTCCCCCCATCAGGTCCTCCTCTCAGTCCCCCCTCTCACCCCTCCCCCTCCCCCTCCCCCAGATGTCTCCCACTTCCCCAACCCCAACCTCAGGGAGGAGGTCCCCCCCCCCCCTCAGCCATGTGAGGAGGGGGGGGGGGGGTGATGTTATAGTTACACTAATGTTACATTAAGTTTCATTATTTCATTATAGTCCGGGACCAGGACCCTCAGCACCCCCCCCCCCCCCCCCTCCCCCTCAACGCCGTCGGGAGGGGGGGTCATGTGATGTTATAGTTACACTATTGTTACATTAAGTTGCATTATAGGAACCGGACCGGGACCCTCAGCCCTGTCACCCCCCCGCCCCCCCCCCCTCCTCAGCACCCCCCCTCCCCTCCCACTCAACACCCCCCCCCCCCCCCATCAGGCCCCCCTCTCACCCCCCCCCCCCATCAGGCCCCCCTCTCCCCAGGTGAAAAAGTAGTATACTTTAGTGTATTACAAGTATAAATCAATTATACAAAAGTTAGTATAAGTATACTTTTACTTTTTGTGCTTAATTTAAAGTATACTTAACATATACTTTTAAAAAGTGTACTTCGCAATAAATGTCATTAAATTCAACTTTAACGTACTTAAAAATAAGTATACTAATTCTGCAATACTTAAAGCGGTATTGCTTTGTACTTTTAAAAAGTATACTTTATTTTAAGTTTATTTAAATTGTACATAAGTGTACTTAGAAAAAGTATACTAAATTGCAAATACTTATAGTGGTAATTTAGTGTATTTATAAAAAGTGTACTTTATTGTAAGTGTATTGTAATTTGTACCTTAGTGTACTTCTGAAAAGTACACTCATTTTCAAGTATTTTGGAATTCACTATTAAAATACTTTTTTAAAGTGTAATTTAATTTCACTTCATTAGAAGTGTATTGAAGTATACTTCCGTAAAGTTCACTTTAATTTAAGTTAAATTTAAGCTGTATTTCAGTATACTTAGCAAAAGTATACTAAGTTTCAAATACTTAAAGTGGTATTTTAGTGTACTTCTGAAAAGTACACTTTGTTTCAAGTCCTTTGTAATACACTATTAAAATGCTTTTTTAGAGTGTAATTTAATTTCACTTCATTAGAAGTGTATTTAAGTGTACTTCCATGAAGTGCACTTTAATGCAAATACTTTTTAAGCTGTATTTCAGTGTACTTAGAAAAGGTATACTAAGTTGCACATACTTAAAGTGGTACTTTAGTGTACTTCTGAAAAGTACACTTCATTTCAAGTCCTTTGTAATACACTATTAAAATGCTTTATCAAAGTATACTTAAATTTCCCTTTATTAGTAGTGTATTTAAGTATACTTCCTTACAGTTCACTTTAATGCAAGTTAATTTTAAGCTGTATTTCAGTGCACTTAGAAAAAGTATACTAAATTGCAAAAACTTATAGTTGTCATTCAGTGTGATTCTGAAAAGTACACTTAGTAATACACTATTAACATGCTTCATTTTTAGTATACTTTAATTTCACTTCATTAGAAGTTTATTTAAGTATATTCATACATCATCACAACCAAAGTGTTGAATTAATCAAAAAAATACAGATAAATAATACTGAAATGGCTACTTTTACTAGCTCCAACGACTAACTATTAAAGGCCCACTATGCAACTTTTTTAGCCAAAATTACATTAAGTATGCAGGTTGAGAGTTATGCTGATGGTTCTGCATCCATTTCTGGGTCGATTGGTGGGTGTGTCATTTACCCATGTCGCCTCTCCAGTGAAAAAGCGCATATGCAACTTGCTCTGTTCGGACCGACACAATCCGGATGTGACGCAACGGAAGTATCCTCGAAAATGTAGTCAGATTGTAGTTTCGAAAATGCTTTACGGCACAGACACACACCCAAACATGATACCGGCTAGATATAAACAGCCAGTTGCGAGGCAATTGTTGCATTCATCATGGATCAATCGACTACTGGTACGGCCACACCAAACGCGTTACTCGCGTTCGATAACGCAAGTAACCTGACGCTTGATCATTGTGTGGTGGTTACTCGGTTCAACGCTTCCAACGCGTCAACGCGCCAACGCAGCTAGATGAGTCCATGTCCATGCAAGTGAACGGAGCGTTCCCTCTTCGTCATAACTATCAAACCAAACATCCTTCACATTCACCGAGCGAGTATTATGAAAGTAAAATGCACATTTCTCGCTAAAAATGTTTCCATAAACGCATTTAATGGCGTAACTATGTTACTATTTCCACCCTGAATAAAGATAGTTGTCGGCCGTGGCTGCGCTGGAGTCCGAGGTAGGAAACACAAACGCCGCCGTGTTTGGGTGATAGAGCTTAGATCGGGTTAGATTAAATAATCTCTGATATAAATAACAATAATCGGGTTGAATAACTTCACATGGTGTGTCTGGTGTGTTTCCAGCATTCGTAGTGTTGATCAGGAGAGAAATAGTCCGCCAAGACGTTTAGGTTGCTTAGCATCCAGAGACTCTGTCCATGCAAGTGAACGGAGCGTTCCCTCTCCGTCATAACTATCAAACCAAACATCCTTCACATTCACCGAGCGAACATAATGAAAGTAAAATGCACATTTCTCGCTAAAAATGTTTCCATAAACGCATTTAATGGCGTAACTATGTTACTATTTCCACCCCCAGAATAAAGAAAGATGTCGGCCGTATGCTTCTGTGCAAGGGTCACTACTCTCTGTCGGTGATGTCGGGTCAAGCTCCACGCTGATTGGCTATCGTGGCTAAGCGTCACGCGTTGGAGCGTTGAAAGTTCTGAACTCCGGGCGTTGGTGCTTTACGGCACAGACCCCCAAACGCGGAACCGGCTCGATATAAACACAAGTAACTAAGGGATTGTTATATTCATCATAGATCAGCCGACTAAAAAGAGACAGAGAAACCCAATGTCGGAGGAACAGAAGAAGAGAAAAGGGAGACTGACCGACAGAGAGGCCAGACACGAGTAAACGTTGAGCAAGCTTTTCAGGAATAGCGTGAACTGAAAGAAAAAGAAGACTGCAAATCAGACGCCGACTCGGCCGTGTTGCTTTTGAAATTGAAAGTACCTTTGGGTGATCTTTGTCTTCGTGGTATTCTTGATGTTGATAGTCTCTGTACAAATGTGTTTGCTCAACCATTTTGTTGTGAGCCCTGTAAAAATTGTTTTCTCGACCGTTTTGTTGAGCCCTGTATGTTTCTAGCTTGCTTGGTTGCAACCATATAAACACCTTTGTTTCCATGGGTGTTTTGCTGTTCGTCCGTCTCGTCCCCCAGATACAGACTGAATCCCCGAATCCAGGTTCTTGTTTATTTAGATTATTATGTTGGCCAAACCTCTTACACTGATTGTTCTGTTCAACCTAAGATATAACAATTATAATCTAGGATATACATTCTCCCCGTCAACTATAAAAAAGGATGGATTTATGTTTATTGCAATACAAATACACCTTTTTAAAAATGTATAAGCTTGCCTACACTTTATGAACATCTACTTCGGACATGGCTCCACGCATTCGCCGGCTTCTTTGTAAACAAATGCACATGGCTCGCGTAGAAGTGCATGGGGAAGGGTCGTCAACGAGTTGTTACGACAGTGTTGTGAAATATCTACTACGAAGCTGTAGGGGGCGCTGTGTAGAGAAATGTGCGTGCCAAAACCAAGAAAACAGCCAAGAAATGCCCGAAGTTGCATAGTGGGCCTTTAAAGAAAATCCAAGGCTATAACCAAAATTTGAAAATAGCAAGTTTATAACGGCCATCCAATCAGTGTGCGGCTGCAAATCGACGTCCAATGAGAATGTAGTATTTAGGTCGCCAATTGGTGGTTTACTCAAATACACTTGGCGCGGACGGTTAGTGTTCCATTTGAAATTGAGCAGTGAGCACCTAATATCTCCGGGTCAAACAATGACAGTGTTTGGTTTGTTTTATTTCCAAGACGGCTCCGTTAGAGCAGATAATACATCCGTCATACGTGATGCATACAGAAATAAAAAAATAACGGTTAACTGCAGGGAAGACCTCGAGTCGGAGCAGGGCTGGATAGAGGTAATTTGGCCTACACAACGGCGACAACAAGAGGCGAAGCCTATTGCAGCCAAATTGCTTTTCTTTGGAGGTAAGTCAGTTCCAAAACGGTAGTGAAATGATTCCGAAATACTCTGTAACGTCAGCTAACTTTGGCTATAGTCTGTTGGAATGTTACGGTAATGATGATAGCCTAATAGAAAGAGTTGCTTTTATCGAAGTATAATGCTTGAATTTAGTAATCGAAGTAAAGTTACTGGATCAACTGGCGTAGTGGGGGCCTGTGGCGTAGCGGGGGCTACGTTTGCGCCTGAGAGCGTCTTTGCGTCGTATTTGTATTGTAAAATGTAGGAATGTTACGGTAATGATGATAGCCTAATAGAAAGAGTTGTTTTATAGCGGGGGCCTGTGGCGTAGCTGGACCACGTTGCGTAGCGGGGGCACGTGGCGTACCGGGGGCTGCGTTTTTTTTACGTTTGGCACGCTCCGATTGGGCACGCGCTCCGAACGGGCACGCTCCCAATGGGCACAAGCACTAGTCTGTGTCAATGTAATTTATTGTTTATCTTAAGTCTTAAATCACATCCGTGATTTAAGACTTTAAAACGCGTCCTTCCTGTTTTCACAGACACGGTGAGGGAGAAATTCCCCAACACCATGGTTAGTGAGATCCGGGCCCTGCTGCGGAGGAAATGCAATAATGAGGGCTACACCAAGGTTGCTCCTCAGTAGCTTTATTATATATGTTATATATGTCAGATGTTTTAAAGTTAGGTGTTATTGAATGTATGTTTGTATTGATATTTAAATTAAAGTTTTGGTTTGTACAATTTAAGTGTTTTTTGTCATGGAACAAAATAGCACCCATGGAGTGTACTAAAATGGTACCAGAAAGAAGTGCATGTGAAGTATAATATGTATTGTAAGTATATTTCTGTAGTATTTATAAAGTACTTAGTAGTATAACAGTATTGTACTTAAAATACCCTTAATATACGCTTCCACTTTACATTATAGTATAATAACTATACTTTAAGTACATGCCTTTGATGCTTAAATTGTGACACAAATTGACTATAAATACATAATAAATGCATTTTTAGTTACATAATTGCACACTTTAAAAGTACTAAATATAGTCAGAAAGTGTACTTGAATTTAATTAGAAATATGACAGAGGAATGATAATAGTGTGTTAAAAATACACTTCTATTATGTAGTATAAGCAGTGATAAAATACACTCAATATACACTTCTGCTCCTCTTTAGAGTATAATAACATTGTACTTAAAGTGCATGCCTTTGATGCTGCAATTGTGATAGAAATGTACTATAAATACATTTTAATTAACATAATGGCAGACTTAAAAAGTACTAAATATAGTCAGAAAGTGTATTTGAATTTAATTTGAAATATGACAGAAGTATGATAATAGTGTGTTCAAAATATACTTATATACTACTATCAATTGAACCATACTGCCTTTTTAAGTATATTTCAAACACACTGGTAATATAATGCTATTGTACTGCAAGAGTGTTTCAAATGCTAGAAATCATACTTTTCACTAGTGTACTTCAGTACACTTAAAGGTTGTCAAAAGTTGTGCAATTTTAGCATACTATTTACACTTGGAGTATACTGGAGTATATCTATAGTAGTACTTAAGGTATACCTTAGTACACTTTGGTATACTTGAATGCGACGAAATTAGTACAGAATACAGTTACATACTAAAAGTGGACTTAGTACATCCTTTCAAAAGTGTCGTTGAAGTATAATATTTTTTCACCTGGGTCACCCCCTCCCCATCAGGCCCCCCTCTCACCCCCCCCCCCATCAGGCCCCCCTCTCACCCCCCCCCCCCCCCATCAGGACCCCTCTCACCCCCCCCCCCCCCCATCAGGCCCCTCTCTCACCCCCCCCCCCCCCCCCCCCATCAGGCCCCCCTCTCACCCCCCCCCCCCATCAGGCCCCCCTTTCACCCCCCCCCCCCATCAGGCCCCCCTCTCACCCCCCCCCATCAGGCCCCCCTCTCACCCCCCCCCCCCCCCCCCATCAGTCCCCCCTCTCACCCCCCCCCCCCCCCGTCAGGCCCCCCTCTCACCCCCCCCCATCAGGCCCCCCTCTCACCCCCCCCCCCCCCCCTCCCCTGAGCCCAGATGTTAGCTTCATGATTCGTGATGGTGGACAGTATTAATATACGTAAGATACATGATGTCAGCCATCATCTTCATTCCCAGTAGGATGTGACCTCACTTCCTGCTGTGTGGACGGACTTTCCATCTCAATAGTGAGTGTGTGATGTGATGAATCAAACAGACACTTACACTTCTTTAGAGCTGGTTTCAGCCTCCACACTCCACCGTGCTCCACACTGGGGGGGAAACAAGGTGAGAGCAGCATGTTGAAACATTCACCTTCATCATCTGCCGTCTCATAACGTTCTACACTGCATGAGTTACAGCTGCCTCTTCAAACCACTTCATCTAGCAGTGGTGAGCTGTCCTCTCCATACCTGAGAGTGTCCAGTCTCCAGCGTGGATCCTCCAGTCCAGCAGAGAGCAGCGCAGCTCCAGAGTCTCCTGGGTGATTGTAGCTCAGGTCCAGCCCTCTCAGATGGGAGGGGTTGGAGCTCAGAGCTGAGGCCAGAGAAGCACAGCCTTCCTGTGTGACCAGGCAGCCAGACAAGCTACACACACACACACACACACACACACACACACACACACACACACACACACACACACACACACACACACACACACACACACACACGCGCGCGCGCGCGTGTGTGTGTGTGTAAAATCCTGTGTTTTTCCAGTCTGCCAACCAGTTTGTGAACGTCCTACTCCAAACACAAGTGGCGTTTCCTTGGTGACGTAGAAAGTCCTTTTATGAAGCACTTCCTGGTCCAGTGAAGGGACACTGGAGGCGAGGTGTGTGTGGATGTGTGGAGCTCCTTCTGGCCAGCGGTTGAAGATGGCCAAGAGAAAGCTTCTCACACATAATACGTAAGGTTTTCTAAACCACTCCACATTTGGATTGGGACCATTTGCCACAGCGCCACCCGTGGAAGAAGGCCTTCCCGGAAACAAGCGGGTATTCAACGGCCACATAATATATCAGCATTGTAGCGCCCCAAGCCCTAGTCTCTATTCCGCTGTGGAGCGAGGTCCACTCAACCACAGGACTTTGACTTCTTTATATTTCACTTGATTAAAGTATCACCTTTACCTAGAACTCTGTTAGATTGTACTACCATCTAGATTATAGATCCATCAGGGAAACCACTAACGTGATCAAAAGTATTATTATCAGGGGTGCAAACTGGTGATGGCCCAAAAAGGTGACGACATTTTAATGTCAGAAAACAAATGAAAGGTCACTGCACGGGCCCAGACCTTCCTGTGATTCATGCTCCGTTCTAACGGTTTAAGTGACTCATTAAAGCAGTCAATGATGTTCAGACCTACTGTATGAAGCAGTGCTCACAACAACAACTTAATCTATTAGAATTTAAAATAGATTCATGTGAAACTTTAAATACATTTAAGATAAGTAACATACAATACCTTGCAGTAATATTTGCAAACCCCCTTTGACAAATAATGTTAATTTTCTAATGGCAGCACTCTGGCCATCATCATCTGTACAAGAGACAGTTTACTAAATAAACGACCGATAGACCGATAGACTACTTACACGGTGAGAGTAGTTGTCCAATTTCCATGTGTGGATGGACTAAGGAACCAGGAATAGTTCACTCAGAATGCATAATAATGTAGTGGTCTCACCCTATAGTCTGTGGGCCAGGACTGATGCAAAGACAATCCTGGCCAAGCAGCACAAGTTCAGTGACAATGTCCCAACATTACTGGCCCATTTATGGGTGCACTAAAGATGCAAGAGTATTCTTAAGGTTACTGTTTATAACACAGGGCGCTTTAAGACACTTAGAGTATACCCACTTCTCCCAGAACCACTACACCACTGCTTACAGCTGTTGAAATACAGCTGGACTTAAAGGGGACCTATTATGCTTTTTCGACTTTTATGACCTATAAACGTAGTTATAATTATTGATAGTCATGTTTAACCATACCAAAGTGTCAAATAATGACGTACATGCATTTCGACGTATTCCCTGCTGACAGTCTGGGGTGGCTGTGCAGAGCGCTAAACACTCGGGACAACGTTTGCGATTTACTTGTTCACATTTCCGGGAAATCATCTATGTAGAGGCACTCCTGCCGCGCCCCCATATGCCTGGTCAAATCTGCCCGCGCGCGCGCTTCAAGGAAGGTAACCAATCACAACGGAGTTGGGTTGGCAGGAAGGGGGCGAGGGGGCGGAGAAGGACGAAACCGAGCGTTGACAGAGAAGGCTGAAAGCGCCCAGATGAGAGGAAGAGTTTCCCGAAAATCTACATAGTTTTTTGTGTATGATTAAACATGACTATCAATCATTATAACAACGTTTATAGGTCATAAAGGTCGAAAAAGCATAATAGGTCCCCTTTAACTATCAATTAACAAGTATTAATCCTTGGCTTTCCTTATTTATTTGATCATAATGAATAGAGCTTTAATGAGTTTGTCTCTTCACTGGGTACACAATATAACAATATATATTGTTATATTGAATAACAAGTTATTCTGTATCCTATCCATATTTGTGAGTAAAGAATTAGCTATTTAAATAATGAGTACTGGATATAGTAAGCTTTAAAACACATTTTGTTTGACAATTGCAAGTTTCAAATCATTCTTTCCAGAGACCCTCCAAAATGTTTCTGTTGAGGCTTTCAGGGGTCTGAGGTGTCCAGCTAGGGGTAAGACCCTCCAAAGACCCCCTGTACTTCACCCCGCTCTAAACTATCATTGTCTCCTATAGAGGGGACAGTGGGAGGGCAATAGTATTATATTTTGAGTTCATTTTATATTTATAATTGAAAGATTGCAGGCATATGGATGTATTACAATATCCACCTAAACAACAAGGTGTTACATCCCCAATGATACAAAGTCATGGATGTGGTCATCACAGGTACTGAGTTATAAGCTGGGTTTATAACTGTCCTCTGATGTAGAACTTGTGGTGTAACTGTTTGACCATTGAGTAAAACTGACCTGAGCGTTTCCAGTGTACAGTGTGGACTCCCCAGTCCAGCAGAGAGCAGCTTCATTCCTGAATCCTTCAGATCGTTGTTACTCAGGTCCAACTCTCTCAGACTAGAGGAGTTAGAGCTGAGAACTGAGGCCAGAGCTTCACAGCATCTCTCTGACAGATGACAGCCAGTCAGCCTTCACACAAACAATAAACACAACATGTTAGGTACTGTGATTCATTTTTTTATTTGAAATTTCTCATAAGATATGTTTTATTAGTTTAAAGATCCCATGCCATTCTATTTTATGATGCTTTAATATAGGTATTAGTGGGCCACAAACACAGTATTCAAAGACGTCCCCGAAATTCAGCCGTGGTGCAGAGTTACAGTCACTCCGAAACAGTCGCACATTGAGCTTCCCCCAAACGCGCTGTTTCGGTGGGCGTGTCAAGGCAGGTCAAGGAGGGGGGTGGGGGTGTGGCCCTGAGCAGCTTGTAGCCACTACCATGCGCTCTGTATACGGTGGGCGTGTCAAGGCAGGTCAAGGAGGGGGGTGGGGGTGTGGCCCTGAGCAGCTTGTAGCCACTGACAGTACCATGCGCTCTGTTTACGGTGGATGTATCGCAATGGCTCTTAGAAACCCATATTATGCATAGATATCTATATCATATAATATATAATATATATTATCACGGCCAAAAGCTGTGTGAGCCTCCAGACGATAGGTTATTATGAATCTCAAACGACCGCGTCTACTTCAGATTGATGTGGAAGTGGAAGAACCAGAGACGTCGGAGAACCCGACGAAGTCCTTTGTGATTCATTATATCGTCTGGAGGCTCACACAGCTTTTGGCCGTGATAATATGTATTATTTGATATAGATATCTATGTATTATATGATATTATTTAGATGTAGAGCTCCAGGACTGTAACGCAAGTGTTGTACACTTCCTTGTTATTTGGATAACCGTTCTGCTGTTGGTGTGATGGCGCATAACACGTCGGACTCGTCTCTGGTATTTCTACAACGAGACTCGTAGTGGGGGTTATCTCAGCCAAGGTTGAGAATGAATTGGGGGAAAGGAACTTTGGCTTTGACTCCCTGAAGTAGGCTACATGAACCACGACATGGAGGAGAAAGGGATTGTTGGCCGCGAATGTATCCCGCTTGAGCTCTGCTTCCTGCCGCCTCGGCAGCGGTCAGCGCTAATCACCGCATCCTGAAGCCGAGGCGGTGGTCCATCGGCAGCGAGGCTCCGGCGGGAGACGACCGCGGTCAACAATCCCTTTCTCCTCCATGTCGTGCTTCATGCCTACTTCAGGGAGTCAAAGCCAAAGTTCCTTTCCCCCAATTCATTCTCAACCATGGCTGAGATAACCCCCACTACGGGTCTAGTTGTAGAAATACCATAGACGAGAGTCCGACGTGTTATGCGCCATCACACCAACAGCAGAACGGTTATCCAAATAACAAGGAAGTGTACAACACTTGCGTTACAGTCCTGGAGCTCTATATCTAAATAATATCATATAATACATAGATATCTATATCAAATAATACATATTATCACGGCCAAAAGCTGTGTGCACGTCCAGACGATATAATGAATCACAAAGGACTTCGTCGGGTTCTCCGACGTCTCTGGTTCTTCCACTTCCACATCAATCTGTAGTAGACAGAACCCTGCGCTGCCTGCTGCCGGCGCGAGGCACCACCGCCCGGCTGCCCGCTGCCGGGCGGTGGTGCTTCGCGGCGGTGGTGCCTCGCGGCAACCGGCGGCAGGCAGCATGTCGCAGTTCATGTAGTTCGATGTCGTTCTGCCATTGCATTCAAAATTCTGTAACTAGCCTGCTACTACGAACTAAGCAACTACCGTACACGTATTAGCATTTAGCACTAGCTCATCACGACTCCTTCAGAATTCTTGTGGGTGGTTACGAACCAACCAAGTGGGCAGGGCCATGAATAATAATTTGACAACGCTACGTCACAGTGTCACCTTATCCAGATCGGCTCATTTCTTCTGCCTTTTTCCTTTCATTGCCTATTGCATTCAGCAGACAAACTGCATAGATTTCAAACTTACCACAGCTCACAAACTTATTCAGACCTATGTTATTTAACAAACAATAGGAAAGATGTGATTTTAATGGCATGGGCTCTTTAACTAAATGTCAATACAGTAGATCTTTAAATTATGACACTTAGAGGTCAGATAACTAAAGATTTAAGATAACCTTTAGTTAAAAGAAGAATCTGTTATTTAACTTTACTAAACAACTCTAAAGTGCACCTTACTAGTCACGTTTCCATCTAAAAGGTGAAGCGAATCTTTAGAATGTTCGCAAAAAATAAATTCGAATTGGGTGCATTTCCATTAAGTGGACTTCCAGCTAGGGGTAAGACCCTCGCAAGACCCCCTGTAATTCCCCCTGGCCTAAACTATCACCGCCCCTCACACAGGGGACAGTGGCGGGGGGGGCAATATTATAATTTTTTGGAGTTCATTGTTATATTTACTAGAGTTTTCGAGCGAGCGTTGCGTGCGCTCAACCTCTAGTTGTAATTAAATCCATAGCAATAATGTGGAAACCCCAGTCGATAATGTAACAGATTTCTGAAAATAATAATCATCATTGAGATTAAACATCTCTTCCAGTGTCCTGGCCAAGACAGTCAGCAGTAGCCTACAGTCACACATAGCATACACACAAAACCTAAGTAAAATAAACCAACTACAACAGTCCGCAGGGGGGAAGGGGGATATCAACATCGCAAGACATTTCGGGAGGCTCAAGGAGTAATATTACATTTGAGCAACAAAGTGTAGTCTTGCGGTGGACTCTATAGACATAATTCACCATACTGCGTTATTGACATGTATTTGTTGTGTTATAGGGACCCTGTCTCTTTAAGATCACGTGACTTCTGTGTTGATACCTGGGAGAGTTTGTTGATGGTGGCGCCGTTATGTTCAAAAACATAACGGCTTACCTAGGCGAGTGTGCCGCTGCCTTTGTCTAGACGTGCGGTGTGTGCACGTGCTTGTGTGTGCGCTTCCGTGTATGTGATGGGCCTTTGTCTTGACGTGCAGTGTGTGCGCTTGCGTGTGTGTGTTCTTTTCCGTGTATATTCGTGCCCATGTGCGTGTGTGTGCGTTGTGTGTATGCGGCGTGCATGTGCGTGCTTGCGGTGTATGTATGCGTTTGCTCGTGCTGCTCTTGAGCTGCAGGCTGCTTGGCACATGACTAACTTGAGTAACTGGTGCGACAGGCCTGCTATTATAGTAGTAAGATAATTGAAAGATTGAAGGCATATGGATGCATTAGAATATCCACCTAATGTTTTGTATATTAGGGTTACAACCAGCGGCCGCACAAGAAGGGGGGGGGGGGGGCTTAAGCTCCCTCTGAAAAAGGCTGATCCCCCTCCAAGCCCCCCCTCATTTTGTTATGAAAACTTTTTTATTTAATTTTAATAATGTGTTTTTAATAATAATGTGGCGAGCAGCGTGGGAACGAGCAGACGGGAGCCCACGTTATAAGAGTTTGCAACTCTGGTGATCCAAACTCTGCACGACCCTGCGAGAGGCTTCATGTAAACACACCACACACACACACTTGAAACACACATCCTGTCGCCCACAACCACGACTGCCTCAGTGCAGCCGACCCTCCCAGGATCCGATGCGGCACTTGGCGACCACGGCCGTGATCACCACAATAATATGATAATAATATATATGCATATATATATTATTATATGAAGACATCGGACTGACTTATATGTAACAAAACGGAACTATGAAAACCTATTTTTCATTTGCGTAAGTGATGATGAACGTTGCTGTTTGTTGTGTGATTTGATTGGTTGATTCGTATCATATTGTAGTGCAGGGGTCGGCAACTGGCGGCCCGCGGGCCATAACTGGCCTGCAAGACATAATATCTGGCCCGCCAGATTATTCTGAAGTTATATGATTTTATTTTTTATTTTTTTATATCGAATATCTATATCTGTTAGCTTAAATGTAAAGGGCCGGATACAGTGAACTTTATTTTCTTTTACAACTGTTTTTGAATTTAAATTGATCAAATCCTGCTACTACTCCCTGAATGTTAGAGACACACTCACGCGTAAGCTGCGAGGGGCTGAGCGGGAGATATTGTTAACTATGCAATATTAAATGAAACGGAACCGCCCTCTATAGGCCTATATACAACAACCATGGCGACCCAACATTATGTATTTTTGTCTGATACTGCACGCAGAGAAAGGCAGGAGCTGTTGACAAAAGTCCACAAAAGATTTAAGACGCCAAGCTCTGAGACTTTGCTGTTTAACGCAAGCAGAGTCTCTTATGAGCCTACTTCGCCTACAGCTCTTCCAACGGTGAGTAGGCTAGGAATGGAGGTTTGTCTACGTGCGCAGTCAGTCAGTACCCGCCATGGTGTGTGTATATGTGCGTATGCACAGTCAATCAGCCCACGCTGTTGTGTGTGTGTGTGTGTGTGTGTGTGTGTGTGTGTGTGTGTGTGTGTGTGTGTGTGTGTGTGTGTGTGTGTGTGTTCGTGTGTGTGTGTGTGTGTGTGTGTGTGTGTGTGTGCAGTCAGTCAGCACCCGCTGTGGTGTGCGTGTGTGTGTTGTGTTGTGTGAAGTGTTTCAAGAATGGTTGGCTGCTTTTTTAGGTGCGCACTACGGCCCTCTCTCCAGCAAAAGACCTTTCTACACTTTCAAGCCGGTTCGGTCGAGGCTTGGCACGCCCGGCGATTTCACCGTCTTATCTCAAGTTTCCTGTGTAAAACCGAAGGGGTTAAATCCCCCGTTTGTCACGGTGCAGGCTTTCTTGGTTCACTGCAGAAGGCGGGGCTGCACACGGAGTCTAGACCTTTAGAACAATTTGCATATTCCCGAATGTTTATATATTTTTATGAATGAAGACACCTGCGTGCAAGAATGAGTTCACGTCTGAGTGTAGGCTGCAAACGCGATTAACTATTTACAAGTGCAAAATGCCAACATATTCTTTATTTTGCTGACCACGTGTTTTTTTACCGACAAAAGCCTCGTAAGGACAGTTCCTCTGATTCACTCGTAGATCTTTCAACGTCTTTGTTTAATACGACTGCATCACCTTCTCTCACATGATCAGCAGCTCGCAGATCACACTTTCTCTCCAGTTAGAACTGTTCATGATGATATCGCTGCATTCATTGTTTCTGTGGAGACAGTGCAGCAACACATCTACCCAAGCCCCCCCCTCCCGGAACCGCGAAGCCGTCACATTTAAATTAGAATGAAACCCAATATACCGCCAATGTGTGTAGGGTCCGGGAGGGTAAATTGGGGTGCTAGCTCAAGCAGGCAATTTACCTCGGGCAGTGTAAACGCGCGGACCATGCAGCGAAAAAGGCGTTCATAAGGCGACATATACTCTGCCAAATATGCCGACAGGAGAGGAGGAGCAGCTTTTTCTTCAATTTATCTTCATATCAAGGGTTAGGACCAGTGGCGTAAATATCGACGGTGCAACTGGTGCACTACACCGGGGCCCAGACACCGTCAGGTGTAAATTCTTCGATTTACATGGAGTTTATTGCCTTACGAAAAGCACGAGTACAGAAACTTTACGTCCATGCAAGAGTAGCAAATAGCCACTACAGTTACAACACACACCTCATAGCGTCAATAACAAACTAAGGATGTGTTACAACACCAGCGGTGGGTACAAGTAACGCAAATGAGTAAAAAAGTATTTTTTACGGGTAACGAGTACTTTTCACGTTGCTTTTTTAAGTCTGTAATTTTGCTCTTACTGGAGTAGATATTTGATTTAGAATTCTAGTCTTTACTCAATTACATCTTCCATTGGGTCATCATTAAAATGAGTATTTTGATAAACTCATTATTTTCGTTGTCAAGCGTACACGTAACGCGCCCTCCTTAGGCTGCTAGACTGTTGTGATTCCACAGCCGGGGAGACGAGTCGACCGCTGTGTTGGGTGTGAGGACTAGAAACCTGCGTTCATGCAATGCGTAGGCTGAATCGCAATCGAGTCAAGACAAATCTGATTGGCCAATCAGCTAACCAAGCCATCCTGGGTAGTGTTCCTACAAAGCTCTGTCCTTTTGTCAAATGCACAGAGCTGAAATCAATTGGTTTGAAAAGACATGAAATTAATTGTGTTGTATTGTTGAATGTTTGTTTAATGAACACACACACACACACACGTTATGTCTTTTACACTGATCCAAGCACTGCAATACAAAAAAATGAAGTAACTTGTAATTTGAGTTACCTTGTAACAAAGTACTTTTCTACTCTTACTCTAGTAGGTTTTCCAATTGGAATTAGTTTTACACAAATAGATTTTGAAGGAAGTAATTGTACTTTTACTTGAGTATAGATTTTCAGCACTCTACCCACCACTGTACAACAAAGACTGTGTTACAACACACACCTCATACCGTCATTAACAAACTAAGAATGTGTTACAACACACACCTCATACCGTCAGTAACAGGGACGCGTGAAGTCAGTACGAGTGGGGGGTGCTGAGAGAGAGTCAATATAATGACGTCATAATAAATGCTGAGCAACATCCAATGTTTACAGAGACGAGATGACGGGTGACGTCACATTCAGGGCTCCACTCTGATAAACAATCTTCTGGTGTGTAAAAAGACTAACTCTGCCAACTAGCCACTGTTATTCACAAACGTTAGCCAGTAAACAATGTGGAAATTAGAGTAAACTCGGCTGATACTGTGCTGAATTTCAAACACTAAACATCCCCACTTCCCGTGTCCCTGGTCATTAACAAACTAAGAATGTTACAACACACACCTCATACCGTCATTAACAAACTAAGAATGTGTCACAACACACGCTAATATGTCTGTGTTGTAATGTGAAAATTATATTCTCACGGTCTGTTTCTCTTACTGCCCTTCGTTGTCTGTACCTTTTCCCTGACCCCCTTGGGGGGGTCAAGGGGCACGGCTACGTCTCCCTCTGAAACACACATGAGGGTTTCCATCTATTATTGACCACCATCTGGTTAGCCATGCTAGTTTTATTGGGGAGCAGAGCTGTTACCAGCATCCTGACAACACTGTTTGAGAATTCCTTGCTTTTCCAATGCTCTGGACTTCTCCTTGCGGAGCTCTTGGAGAGCCGCAGGGCGAACTCCCATCTGAGGCCTCAGATTACTGCATGTTTATTATGTTTATTACTTCAATCTGTTCAATGTCCTCTGATGTGTAACTTGTCGTGTAAGTGTTTGACCATTGACTAAAACTGACCTGAGAGTTTCCAGTGTACAGTGTGGACTCCCCAGTCCAGCAGAGAGCAGCTTCACTCCTGAATCCTGCAGATCATTGGTGCTCAGGTCCAGCTCTCTCAGACTAGAGGAGTTGGAGCTGAGAACTGAGGCCAGAGCTTCACAGCATCTCTCTGACAGATGACAGCCATTCAACCTTCACACAGAAAATGTTAGGAACTTTGATTAAAATAACTTGCATATATTTTTGATGAAATCAATTATTAGAAAAGTCGTATTAATGTAACATCTTATTCATTATTTTTATCATGTTGAATAGCTGTTTTATAGTGTTTGAAAATCGTTTTGTATATTAACATTGCTTTTTATTGTATTTATTATGTTTATTATGTATTGTAAAACATGATAGTAGTAGATCTACAGAGATGTTTGTATATTATTAGAAGTTATATTACAAGTTGTGTGCTGCTTCACTTTATGTGTGTACTCAATGAATCGTTTCTTCCTCACAGGCTTTATTTTTGCTCTTGGACAGAGAACTACTGAGTGCGAGTGCAGTAACAGTGCTTACAGTAATGATTCGTGTGCACAGTTGTGTTACTTGTGCGGGAGCGCAAAGTAATTTTTGCTCGTGACTTTAGTCAGTGATCTACCGCCATAAACGTTGCAGGCCTGTAGGGCTCGGTGTCGCATCACGATACACTCTTCATTCTTAACACGAGCAAAACAAAGTCCTGGTTCCATTATGAGAAAAGACGGAGGAGGCGACGGAGGCAGAAACTGGAATCCTGGGATGATCCTCCTCAGGGGAACCGCGCGGCTTTCCGGTCACCACGTGCTACCTGACCCCCTGCTGTGGACCTGGTGCTACCGGCCCCCTGCTGTGGACCTGGTGCTACCCGGCCCCCTGCTGTGGACCTGGTGCTCAACTCTGATGATTTATATCCCGTTCAGAGGATGCTCCGGGGGTTAGCAAACTAAGCTAGCTTCACACTAAACGTGTAAAAGATCCCCGACATGAACAGAGACACAAATAAAACCATCCCCACATGCACTCACTCACATACTAAGTTAACCGTCAAACGAGTAATAAGTAAATGTTTAAATAACATTTAGCTGGGGGATTTCTACAGAGAATAAAGTACTCTCCTCCTTTGTCTCGTCCCTTTCTCTCCTCTTTCCCGCTCACCCGTGACCTCTCACCCTTCCCCACATGACCCTGAAGTCTCTTTATCAACCAATCCTATTGGTTCAACCCAAGTAGTGTCCAAGTAACAGAACTCACTGAGTAAGGTAAACATGTTTTAAAATAGTGAGTTAACTATTAATAATAATGAACATGTAATTATTAATGTATCCTACATTTCAACAATAAATGATTTATATGTATAGCTATATATTTGTACATTTGCACATATACGTGATAGAACTTTATTTAACTATTAATAAACTATTATTAATTATTTGCTCTCCTTATTTATTATTTCACAATAAGATTTTATGAGTTGTCTCTTCACCCTGGTTACACAATGTAACAATATTTTTCTGTAACCTGTTCACATTCCTGTTTATATATTTTTAATTTGAACAACGAATACTGGACATAGTAAGCTTTTAAAATACATTTTGTGTGACAATTGCTGGTTTCAAATCTTTTTTGGAAATAATTGCTGTTAAGGCTTTCAGGAGGTCTTAGGCGTCCAACTAGGCAAATGGATGTATTACAATATCCACCTAAACAACAAAGTGTAGCCTTTATATGATACCAAAGTCATGAATGTGGTCATCACAGGTACTGAGATATAAGCTGAGTTATATAATTTAGATTTTCAGCATTTATTTGTAATTGTACCTTGAGTAAAACTGACCTGAGAATTTCCAGTGTACAGTATGGACTCCCCAGTCCAGCAGAGAGCAGCTTCACTCCTGAATCCTTCAGATAATTGTTACTCAGATCAAGCTCTCTCAGACTAGAGGAGTTGGAGCTGAGAACTGAGGCCAGAGATTCACAGCATTCCTCTGACAGATTACAGCCATTCAACCTTCACACAAAATAAACAGGAACTTGGTATTAAGAAGTGGCAATTTAAGATTAAACATGTCACTAGAAAATAGTCGAATATGTAATTGTTTTGTTGTCCTTGAAAAGTACTTTAATATTCTAGTATTCTATATATTGTGTTTTGTGTGCATTGTCCTTCGGGATGTCGATCGATTACATTTTGTTAAATTAATTGAAGAACAGCTGTGATTAATTGCAATTATTCTTTTTCTCCTCTCAAGACTGAAAATTTTTAAAATTGATATTTCAATGTAAAATATTTTAATTAATTTATAATCAACACAAATGTAAGTATATTTAAATGCAATTGCTGTTTTTTAACTACTTATTTTTTTACTATCAACACAGATCCTCAGATCCTCTTTTCCATTCAAATCATCAATGCAATCAAAATTAACAGCTTATATATATATATATATATATATATATATTACTTATAACATATATTTTACTTATTTATTCTAGCTTAAGTTAACCTACAGATATGTTTTGTATAGCTTTTTCTAGTATAATGTATATTGTGTTGTGTCTATTGCAATATATGTATTTGTAAACTATAGTGATGTTTTGTATATTATAATGAATTTCATATTTGAGTTTTATGCATATTGTGTTTTGTGCATTATAATACATGTTATTAGTGAACCTACAGAGATGTTTTGGAGACTTTGACCACCGGCAGCAGCCTCAGAAGACCCTCCTCTGAAGCTGAGTATTTCTTCAGGTCAAACTTTTCCAGCTCCTCTTCTGATGTCAGTAAGATGAAGACAAGAGCTGACCATTGAGCAGGGGAGAGATCTTCTCCGGAGAGACTTCCTGATGTCAGGGACTGTTGGATCTCCTCCACTAGAGAACGGTCGTTCAGCTCATTCAGACAATGGAACAGATTGATGCTTCTCTCTGGAGAGAGATCTTCATTTATCTTCTCCTTTATGTATGAGACTATTCCCTGTTGGAACACTGGGCCGCTCCCTGTCTTTCCCAGCAGACCTTGTAAATAATTCTGATTGGTCTCCAGAGAGAGGCCCAGGAGGAAACGGAGGAACAAGTCCAGGTGTCCGTTCTCACTCTTTAAAACCTTGTCCACAACTTTCTGGTAGAGGAGGAGGAGTTCCTGTTCCCGGGAGGTTTGTTGTTTTTCTGAGAGCAGCTTGACACCAATGTCAAGGAAAGACAGAATGTAATAAAGGGCAGCCAGAAACTCCTGGATGCTCAGATGGACAAAGCAGAACACCTTGTCCTGGTACAGCCCACACTCCTCTTTAAAGATCTGGGTGAACACTCCTGAGTGCACTGAGGCTGCTCTAATATCGATGCCACACTCTGCCAGGTCTGCCTCGTAGAAGATCAGGTTGCCGTTCTCCAGCTGGTTAAAAGCCAGTTTTCCCAGAGTAACAATCATCTCCCTGCTCTCTGAACTCCAGTCTGTATCTGTTTCAGCTCTCCCATGGTACTTCCTGTCCCCCTGTATGGACTGAACCCTCAAGAAGTAGCTGTACATCTGAGTCACGGTCTTGGGCATCTCTTCTCCCATCTGGGATTTTTTGAAGCAGTCCTCCAGAACTGTAGCAGTGATCCAACAGAAGACTGGGATGTGACACATGATGTGGAGGCTTCGTGATTTCTTAAGGTGGGAGATGATTGTGTTGGCCAGTGTCTCCTCTTCAAATCTTTTCCTGAAGTAGTCCTCCTTCTGTGGGTCGGTGAACCCTCTCACCTCTGTCACCATGTCAACACACTCAGCAGGGATCTGATTGGCTGCCGCAGGGCGTGTGGTTATCCAGATGAGAGCAGAGGGAAGCAGAACGCCCCTGATGAGGTTTGTCAGCAGCACGTCCACCGAGGTGGACTTTGTGACATCAGTCCAGATCGGGTTGTTCTGAAAGTTCAGAGGAAGTCGACATTCATCCAGACCATCCAAGATAAAGACAACTTGGAACCGGTGGAATCTGCAGATTCCTGCTTCTTTGGTCTCGATGAAGAAGTGATGAAGCAGTTCCACCAAGCTAAACTCTCTCTCTTTCAGTAAATTCAGCTCTCTGAAAGTGAGGAGAAATGTGAAGTGTATGTCATGGTTGGCGTTGCCTTCAGCCCAGTCCAGAGTGAACTTGTTCGTCAAGATGGTTTTACCAATGCCGGCCACTCCAGTTGTCATTATTGTTCTTATCGGTTGATTTTGTCCAGGTAAGGGTTTAAAGATGTTTTCACATCTGATTGGTGTTTCCTCCTTGGCTGGTTTCCTGGAAGATGTTTCAATCAGTCTGATCTCATGTTCCTTGTTGACCTCTCCACTGCCTCTCTCTGTGATGAAGAGCTCTGTGTAGAAGTCATTCAGACCTGTTGGCTGTCCTGCTTTAGGGATTCCCTCAAACACACGTCTGAACTTCTTCTTCAAATGAGACTTGATTTTACATTGGCACTCGACAACAGCAGATCCTAAATGAGAATGAACAGAATACATGAGTTAATGGATGGTGAAATCAGTGGAAACATGTCAATATCTTTTTTTAATTATCAACTTCATGATATTCAGTGGCTTTATTACTTGTGGTCGGAGAAGCTGGTCGTGACAAGGACTGCGTGTTACAGATTCAAAATGTTCAGGATAATGAAGTTATTTCAACAGCAATATGATGAGTCCAATAATAATAATGATAGTGAATCGGTGTAAAGTTACTTGTTATGCCGATATAACAAGATAGTTCTGCATCTATTCCACTGAGTTATTCTGCTGATGATTTGTAGTTTAATTTTTTACATTCTTTAACCTGATGGATCCACAATAACCCTACATATCTAGATCAAACCATTTAATCCATAGAAAAAAGATATCTCGACATTGACAAATCTCACATTATTTCATTTAGTCTGCACAGAACAAATACGAGTCTCATACTGCTCTACAAAATAATTATTTATTCTGTCTTCAAAATAAGAGTCTCTTACCGGCCCACAATGTGTCGGCCAGTTCCTCCTGGTTCATCTCCATCAGGCAGAGCTTTGTGATGTCCACCACTCCCTCTATGGCGCGCCTCTTCTGCTCCTCCTTCTTAACATCCTCCTCCTCCCTCGGACTCTCTGAGCATTGTGGGTAATCTGGTAAGAGAACCCTCCAGAGCTTCTTCAGCTCCTTGTCTAGAAAAGCGTGTGCGTTCTCCTCAGCCCTCTGGAAAAGAACAACATCACGGAGAACTTTACTCTGAACTCACTGAGGACATCAGAAGCATCTTTCCTGGATTCACGTCCCGCTGGACAGGAGATGCTTTCTAATGATCATGGAGAGCTGAAGTCAAACGTCTTGGTGGACATTTACACACCTTGATCAGCTCTGTTTGATGCTGCTGTAGAGACTGAGCACTGGTGACCTTTGACCTCTCCTGGTGTCTGTGGGAAACACACACACACACGCACGCACGCACGCACGCACGCACGCACGCACGCACGCACGCACGCACGCACACACACACACACACACACACACACACACACACACACACACACACACACACACACACACACACACACACACACACAGCTTTTACTCAGACTAAGGATGGAGTCATGATGTATCACTGCTGAGCTCCGAGATGGACAACAGTCACAGACAGAGAGATCCTCTTCTTACCTCTTAGCTTTGCTCCGGCGGCCATGTTCCCCAGACAGAGTGGTCTTAGAGGTAGGACCCTCCTCCTCTCTCTCCTCATCCATAGTAGACTGGAGACCTGGACACAAACACAACTCATCCATCACTTCATTGAACTTTAGCTGTTGAGAGAGATGATCATTGTGACTGTATCACACTAAAGCCAAAAAAAAAAAAAAAAAAAAAGAATTTAATAGATTTGATTTCCTGTATTCTGGTGCATTTTGGGGATGGCCACTAGCTATCACCTATTACCTACTATTCATTCAGATTCATAGCCTACATCCAGACTTGCAGGGCCTGGACAAGCTCACACTGCATACACAGACCTACTTCATGGCCATTCCACCAGCCATTGCTATATGACCCATTGTTGTTATGCTGATATTGAGACAAATCATGATCCCTGTCCTATAGAGTCCATTTTTTGTGAGTCTCAATGTCTGCTTCAAATGCAGTTAGAAATAAGGGACAGTTGCTTCATTTTGTTTATACGCTACAGGCCGAAATACTTAATTAATATACAACTTACTTGCTCCTTTTAAGTATAACATTGCTTGGCGAGTTCAATTCCTCCACCGTAATGGGTGGTACGTGCTTACAACTCTCTGCTAGTTAGCGATCTATCTCTACATGTAGTTGTGTTGAGCGAATGCTGCTGAGGGAGGTAGCCTATTTGATTGATTCTCTGAATTGGCCAAACATGTGGTGATAAGAAAAAATAAATGTGATACCATTGGCCTGGGGCGCACTGGTGCGACCCGAGGGCGAATTTTCTTGCGCCAATGAAAAGCTGTCTCTGCTTGATAGACAGCAGAGTTAGCAAGCTTACATTGACATCAAGGTGGCCGGCGCCACTGACTTGGAGGAGGGCTTCATTTTGAATGACCAATAACTAGCCTAGCCCAAATCAGTGACGTTCAGATGCATTTAAATGGTTGCTGGCAGTGGCAAGTACGGTCTATCACACAATTAAACGAGGATAAACGCTATGTATTTTTGTTGATTTATTTCGTATTTATAATAGTTGATTCATAGTTAGCAGATATATTCAAATGAATATTTCACGGAGGGGCGGCACCCTAGCGCCCCCTATTGACCAACCGCCACTGATAGTTATAACGACAGTGAATCAGTGTAAAGTGATTTGCTATGCCGATACAACAAAACAGGGTTGCATCACTTCCAATGAGTTATTCTGCTGTTGGTCTGCATTATAGTGATGAATATTATTTAACCTGATAGACCCACAATGACCCTACATATGCGGGTCGCACCATCTAACCTGATACCCCACAATAACCCTAAATATCTGGATCAAACCAATTAACCTGATGGACCCACAATAACCCTACATATCTGGATCAAACAATTTAACCTGATACCCCCACCATAACCCTACATATATGGACGAAACCATTTACCTGATACCCCTTAACCCTACACCAATTAACCCCAAAGAGGAAAGATGCTGCTCCTTAAAAATATAATTTCTTCTCTTTCTTCAAGATAAGATCTCTTTTGCCCTTCAAAATAATAGTCTCCTCTGTCTTCAAAGTAAGAGTCTCTTACAGTCCCCCAGTGTGTTAGCCAGTTCCTCCTGGTTCGTCTCCAGCTCTGGTAGATGCTGCTGTACAGACTGAGCACTGGTGACCTTTGACCTCTCCTGGTGTCTGTGGAGGACACACACACACACACGCACACACACACACACCCACACCCACACACACACACACACACACACACACACACTTATTTCCCCTGACTTGTAAACATCACTATCAGTAGCGTCTGGTAACAACCAACTTGTCTCTTTTATCGTCTGTTTGAAACCCCTACCTCTCCTCTCTGGCGGGCGGTCCATCTTTAAGCTCAGGAGGTAGACCCATAGACCAGTCACTCTTCATGGAGACACAGCTGGGTCCAGGGGAGTCTGCTCTCTCCTGCCTCCTTCTGAAAAACAATAATCAAAATATTCAATAATCTTTCTCAGATTATTGAAATGGAAATATATGGACTGTCTGAAAATGAAGTTATTAGCCGTTTTTAAACATTTCCTCGGTCTTTTCTCCGCATTTTTACATCAGGAGGTTCGACCGTGAGGGTCATTCACACTTATTCATACTTGATGCCCGATATGCGGACATCGTTGTCGCTCAAACATCAGTAGAATCTCCGGCTGGTTTAGGGGGGTGGGCTTGCAGGGGTTGGGATATGACGTAGGGACTATATTATCAAGAGGCGGGATAAGAAGGGCCGCTGTCACTCTCTCTGTTTTGGTTTGACCGCAGACAGCACGGAGGCAGAACGGGCAAAACCCATCGCGATCATCTTAAATGTTGCTGCAGCGATGCATCATATATTCCGTTGCATCCACAACACCCGCATCGATCGATGAAAGATTGGAGCATGAGTTAGTGACAAATAGAAGAAACGACGAAGAAGAAAGGTGTCGCGAACTACTGCGTCACAGGAGAAAGAAAGCGTATTTTTTTGCTTCATTTCACATGTCACAAACACTGGGACGAATGTAGTTGATTTCTGTGTTTAATTTAGAAAACAGGGAATGGAAAGCTGGGATGTTCAGCTAACTGTTGGCAGTATGTGTGTGTGAGAGGACGAGCGAGGAGTGCGAGCGGTAGCGTGTGTGATTCTAGTGAAGTAATGAACGAGTCTAGTTGTGTGCAAACGTGTACTGTAAAGTAAGTGAAACTAGGAATAAAGTACCCAGCCTGTGAAGAATCGGTGGCCGCTTCATTTCGACCATAATCCGACCTCTAAGCAGACCTACTGCCGGTCAAAGTGAACGGTGTTCCCCCCGAGAGAACATCAGCCCTGGAGGGAACGTCTCCCCTGTGCTCCTCGACTGCGGTCAGCCGTGAACTCATGTATTGTAATTTATTGTATGTTGTGTACTTTTACTATTACGATGGAGTGGTCTGCACAAGGGAGACAGGCTAGCTCTCCTTGGAGTTTGAGTCCCCTCCAATGACTGACGCTGCCGATGTTTGATTGACAGCAGTGTATCCTATCCTTGATAAGGCTTGTTTGTGCTCTGTTTTGATGGTCGATAGTAAACATATTATCAAGATCGTTTTCTGAAGCAATATGCGTCTGTTTGCATCAAGGGCGGCAATTACGACGGGTGTGCGATCTTTAGGGTCATGGTGGAACTCTCACTACTCCCATCACAGCATGGACGGCATGATGGACGCGTATGCACACACGTCCAACACACACACACACACACACACACACACACACACACACACACACACACACACACACACACACACACTTTTATGTCCCCTGACTTGTAAACATCACTATCAGTAGAGTCTGGTAACAACCAACTTGTCTCTTTTATCGTCTGTTTGAAACCCCTACCTCTCCTCTCTGGGGGGCCGTCCATCTTTAAGCTGAGGAGGTATACTCATAGACCAGTCACTCTTCATGGAGACACAGCTGGGTCCAGGGGAGTCTGCTCTCTCCTGCCTCCTTCTGAAAAACAATAATCAAAATATTCAATAATCTTTCTCAGATTATTGAAATGGAAATATATGGACAGTCTTAAAATGAAGTTGTTAGCCGTTTTAACACATGTCCTCCGTCTTTTCTCCACATTTTTACATCAGGAGGTTCGACCGTGAGGGTCATTCCCACTTATTCATACTTGATGCCCGATATGCGGACATCGTTGTCGCTCAGACATCAGTAGAATCTCTGGATGGTTTAGGGGGGCGGGCTTGCAGGGGTTGGGATATGACGTAGGGACTATATTATCCAGAGGCGGGATAAGAAGGGCCGCTGTCACTCTCTCTCTGTTTTGGTTTGACCGCAGACAGCACGGAGGCAGAACGGGCAAAACCCATTGCGATCATCTTAAATGTTGCTGCAGCGATGCTTCATATACTCTGTTGCATCCACAACACCCGCATCGATCGATGAAAGATTGGAGCATGAGTTAGAGACAAATAGAAGAAACGACGAAGAAGAAAGGCGTCGCGAACGACTGCGTTACCGGAGGAAGAAAGTGTATTTTTTTTATTAATTTCACATGTAACCAACAGTGGGACGAATGTAGTTGATTTCTGTGTTTAATTTAGAAAACAGGGAATGGAGAGCCGGGATGTTCAGCTAACTGTTGGCAGTATGTGTGTGTGAGTGGACGAGCGAGGAGTGCGAGCGGTAGCGTGTGTGAGTCTAGTGACGTAATGAACGAGTCTGGTTGTGTGCAAACGTGTTCTGTAAAGTTAGTGAAACTAAGAATAAAGTACCCAGCCTGTCAAGAATCGGTGGGCGCTTCATTCCGACCATAATCCGACCTCTAAGCAGACCCACTGCCGGTCAAAGTGAAGGGGGTTCCCCCCGAGAGAACATCGGCCCTGGAGGGAACGTCTCCCCTGTACTCCTCGACTGCGGTCAGCCGTGAACTCATGTATTGTAGTTTATTGTATGATGTGTACTTTTACTATTACTAAGGAGTGGTCTGCACAAGGGAGACAGGCTAGCTCTCCTTGGAGTTTGAGTCCCCTCCAATGACTCTGACGCTGCTGATGTCTGATTGACAGCAGTGTATCCTATCCTTGATAAGGCTTGTTTGTGCTCTGTTTTGATGGTCGATAGTAAACACATTATTAAGATCGTTTTCTGAAGCAATATGCGTCTGTTTGCATTAACGGCGGCAATAGGCCTATGTCACACTTCCTGCTTCCGGAACGCGTAGTAGGGTAATTCAACTTCCGGTCGCGTCCAGCAGCAACAACAATGGCAGCTCCCTTTCGCAGTTGTTCTTGTAGTGTACCGTGTTGCTCTACATCAGGACGTATACAGCCATACCTCAGCTTCCACGCTTTCCCGAAGGACAAAATAAATCTTGGTTGAGATATTTTTTTGCCCAGTACTGTCCTAACGTGCGAGTGATTCTAGACTGCACAGAAATCAGGTGTGAGGCACCCTCATCACTCACCCTCCAGTCTGAAACATTCTCCCACTACAAGAATACCAACACCTTCAAAGGTCTGATTGGCATTGCTTCATGTGGAGTTATCACCTTAATTTCTAAGCTAATTTCTAAGCTGTACACTGGTTCCATATCAGATAGAGAAATCACACAGCAGTCAGGAATCCTTAGTCTACTTCAGCCAGGAGATGCATGCATGGCTGACAAAGGCTTTGTTATCGACAAGATGCTTTCTGAAGTTGGGGCCACCCTCATAATGCCGCCATTTAAAAGAGGCGCCAGGTTAACCAGTGAGTATCGCCCAACTTAGAATCTTGGAGAGGGCCATCAGAAGGGTCAAAGAATATCATATCTGGGACACAACCATTCCTCTGACTCTTTCAGGCTCTGTCAATCAGCTGTGGGTAAATTCTTGCTTGATGTCTAACTATCAAGGTCCTTTAGATGTTAAGGGTGATGTCCCAGTGTTACACATTAAAACACACATGACGTCACATGACTATTTTCAAACGTTTATTAATGTTCTTTGTTTATATTTAGCAGAAAGAAATTAAAATGGTGTGTGTGTGTGTTTGTGTCCGTCCGTCCTTTTCAAATGTTTATTTAATGTTTGCTTCCAGTTCTTTTTTTTAAATTTACATATATACATATTTACATTTAACAGAAAGAAATGAAATGTTCTGTGTGTGTTAGGCAAGGCAACTTTATTTAGCACTTTTCATACACAAGGGAAGACTCAAAGTGCTTCACATATAAACATTGTCATACAATAAAATAGATAAGTAAAAGAAAACATATGCAGAGAAATGAGTAAAATAGAAAGTTAAAGGCATTTTAGTATTAAAATAGAAAATAAAGGCAAAGTTAAAAAAGCTTTTTAGAAAGTGCAATGTATTTAAGATGTAGCAGAAAGCTAATGCAAACATAAAAGTCTTCAGGCTTGTTTTAAAGGTGCTCAGAGTGTGTTACCTTAAAACAAATGTTCAGGAATGTTCGTTTCCAATTCTTTGATTAAAATATTTACATATATACATATAACAGAAATAAATAAATGGAATGGGGTGTGTGTATCCCCCGGCCATATTTACTTGGCATTCAGGAGGTATGTGTCCATGTATGTGCTCAAATAAAACACCTAACCCAAACCTTGGGTTTCCTGACCACAAGTTGGTCAATGGGTTCCGGGCGAATCCCCTGGAGCGAATCCCCTGGAGCAAAAAGAAAAAATATGTCAGCACATAAATCATAATGTCAGTGTAGCAACACTTAAGTCAGTGTTAGTCGCGTCTGTCTATATACAAGAACTTCGAATACTATTATTGAGTAGACTATACAGGATGTTTGGCTAGGCCTGAGGTATACACATAAACCTGTGTCCTTGGTCCACGTCTGCAGAACACTGGTGCACGACAGAGGTGTTGGCACGCTTTTCTCCCCTGTGAAGTGGTTGTCATGTGTCTGGAAGAGCAGATATAAAACAAAACATGACAATCTGCAACAGCAGACATGAAACAAAACATTATCATCTGCAACAGCAGATCTGGAGAAAGAGAGAGCATTTTGGAACAGCAACAAGAAACCATAATAATAAAAAACACACAGACTGAACATGCAACTGAATCTGTGGTCTGAAACCATGCTCTAGGCTATCCATTATGCTACATATTACGAGGTGGGCCTGTTGTTTGAATCACAAAATGTAAATCTAATTAAAGTGGTCAGAAAGGTAGGCCTAAGTAACAGTCCCATTGATTCACAAAAGACTATGAAAAGCGTTTTTCTTCTGGGAACAGTAGCAGTTCGCCCGAACTGCTACTTCCAAATTAACTAAATCTGACACTGCAGTAAGAGGGAAAGATTAACACACCATACAGCAAAATGTATGGGCATTGGTAGTTTATGACAGCCACCCAGCCACTATGTTCTGACAGTAGCCTGGAGCTAATCTGACATACTATCGACACTTACATGTACGGTAGGCAGTGGCTACCTACCTATACCAAACCTCTTGGGGTTCGTCAGGCAAAGTTTCAGAGACACTCAAACTAAATATGTATTCCTACCAGTGTAAAAAAATATTCTGCGATTAATTAAAAAGGATACGTTTTAACTGACATGTATTACACTTAGTGCTATCTGTCACAGTCAAGCTACACAGTGTCAACAGATTTGAAACACTTACCTATGTAATTAAAAATGTACTTCTGCCAGAATAACTTATATCCTTTGCGTAGTTTAGATGTTTCGACACGTAAGTGCTGATTTACTATCCTTAGGACGTCGTCGTAGGACAATTTAGGTAGGTTGGAGAGACTTGGTCCAAAGGTATTGATCTGCCTCCGCCATGGTAAACAGCTTAGCTAAGCTAAGCGGAAGAGCAGTTACCCTACTCCGCGAGCTTCTTCCGGTCTTCAATTGTTCCGTGACATAGGCCTATTACGACGGGTGTGCGATCTTTAGGGTCATTTGGTGGAATTCTCACTGCTCCCATCTCAGCATGCACACACGTCCAACACACACACACACACACACACACACACACACACACACACGTCCAACACACACACACACACACACACACACACACACACACACACACACACACACACACACACACACACACACACACACACACACACACACACACACACACACACACACACACACTTTTATGTCCCCTGACTTGTTAACATCACTATCAGTAGAGTCTGATAACAACCAACTTGTCTCTTTTATCGTCTGTTTGAAACTCCTACCTCTCCTCTCTGGAGGGCCGTCCATCTTTAAGCTGAGGAGGTATACTCATAGACCAGTCACTCTTCATGGAGACACAGCTGGGTCCAGGGGAGTCTGCTCTCTCCTGCCTCCTTCTGAAAAACAATAATCAAAATATTCAATAATCTTTCTCAGATTATTGAAATGGAAATATATGGACAGGCTGAAAATGAAGTTATTAGCCGTTTTTACACCTGTCCTCCGTAATTTCGCGTGTAACAAAACACTGGGAAAAATGTAGTTGATTTCTGTGTTTAACTGAGAAAACAGGGAATGGACTATATTATCCAGAGGCGGGATAAGAAGGGCCGCTGTCACTCTCTCTCTGTTTTGGTTTGACCGCAGACAGCACGGAGGCAGAACGGGCAAAACCCATTGCGATCATCTTAAATGTTGCTGCAGCGATGCTTCATATACTCTGTTGCATCCACAACACCCGCATCGATCGATGAAAGATTGGAGCATGAGTTAGAGACAAATAGAAGAAACGACGAAGAAGAAAGGCGTCGCGAACGACTGCGTTACCGGAGGAAGAAAGTGTATTTTTTTTATTAATTTCACATGTAACCAACAGTGGGACGAATGTAGTTGATTTCTGTGTTTAATTTAGAAAACAGGGAATGGAGAGCCGGGATGTTCAGCTAACTGTTGGCAGTATGTGTGTGTGAGTGGACGAGCGAGGAGTGCGAGCGGTAGCGTGTGTGAGTCTAGTGACGTAATGAACGAGTCTGGTTGTGTGCAAACGTGTTCTGTAAAGTTAGTGAAACTAAGAATAAAGTACCCAGCCTGTCAAGAATCGGTGGGCGCTTCATTCCGACCATAATCCGACCTCTAAGCAGACCCACTGCCGGTCAAAGTGAAGGGGGTTCCCCCCGAGAGAACATCGGCCCTGGAGGGAACGTCTCCCCTGTACTCCTCGACTGCGGTCAGCCGTGAACTCATGTATTGTAGTTTATTGTATGATGTGTACTTTTACTATTACTAAGGAGTGGTCTGCACAAGGGAGACAGGCTAGCTCTCCTTGGAGTTTGAGTCCCCTCCAATGACTCTGACGCTGCTGATGTCTGATTGACAGCAGTGTATCCTATCCTTGATAAGGCTTGTTTGTGCTCTGTTTTGATGGTCGATAGTAAACACATTATTAAGATCGTTTTCTGAAGCAATATGCGTCTGTTTGCATTAACGGCGGCAATTACGACGGGTGTGCGATCTTTAGGGTCATTTGGTGGAATTCTCACTGCTCCCATCTCAGCATGCACACACGTTCAACACACACACACACACACACACACACACACACACACACACGTCCAACACACACACACACACACACACACACACACACACACACACACACACACACACACACACACACACACACACACACACACACACACACACACACACACACACACACTTTTATGTCCCCTGACTTGTTAACATCACTATCAGTAGAGTCTGATAACAACCAACTTGTCTCTTTTATCGTCTGTTTGAAACTCCTACCTCTCCTCTCTGGAGGGCCGTCCATCTTTAAGCTGAGGAGGTATACTCATAGACCAGTCACTCTTCATGGAGACACAGCTGGGTCCAGGGGAGTCTGCTCTCTCCTGCCTCCTTCTGAAAAACAATAATCAAAATATTCAATAATCTTTCTCAGATTATTGAAATGGAAATATATGGACAGGCTGAAAATGAAGTTATTAGCCGTTTTTACACCTGTCCTCCGTAATTTCGCGTGTAACAAAACACTGGGAAAAATGTAGTTGATTTGATTTCTGTGTTTAACTGAGAAAACAGGGAATGGAAGGCCACACACACACACACACACACACACACCCACACACACACACACACACACACACACACACACACACACACACACACACACACACACACAAACACACACACACACACACAAACACACACACATAGGGATGGGCGATATGGCCTAAAATCCATATTGCGATATACATTGCAACCTATTGCAATAACGATATATATCACGATATATAAATCATAATAGAACCATTTCAGAACAGGTTACATAGACTCTAAGGAAAGCCAAACTGCTAAATGTATAAAACAAAAGAAAGAAACTCAGTAGGCCTATGTCGTTTTGAGAACATTTATTGTGCAAAACTGTAATCATACAACATAATGTTGTAGCTGCAGAGACTTTAACAAAGAAAAAAATCTTCTGTGTAATGACGTATACTTCTCTTAATTAAATTAAAACTGGTGGTGTCTTGTTAATAAAGAAACTGATACTGTGAATTAGGGAAATACGTATTAGGCATGGCTATTTTAAATAAAGAAAAATCTTCCAAAATCTTCCAAGTGTGTGCACAGATACTTGATATTAAAACATAAAGGTGCAAAGTGAACGCATACAATTTTAAACTGAACATGAAATTAGGGCAATGACCAGCTCCTCCGTTTCGCTTTCAGCCATATTTGCTTAGATGACGATGATGCGTTGAAGCCGGTTGCAGCTCATGGCTCTTTAAATTTAGAGGGTCGCGGATGATGCGTTGCAGCCGGTTGCAGCTCGTGGTTCTTTAAATTTCGCGGACGATGCATTGCAGCCGGTTGCAGCTCGTGGCTCTGTTTAAATTTCGAGGGTCGCGGATGATGCGTTGCAGCCGGTTGCAGCTCGTGGCTCTTTAAATTTCGCGGATGCAGCCGGTTGCAGCTCGTGGCTCTGTTTAAATTCCGCGGGTCGCGGACGATGCGTTGCAGACGGTTGCAGCTCGTAGCTCTACCCATGACCCGCTCTTTATATTTCGCGGGTCATGGATAGATCGCGTCAAACATGCATTATCGCGATAGGGCAATATAACTAAAATCTCTATCGTAGGCCATTTTTTATCGTTTATATCGTATATCGTTTATATCGCGCATTCCTACACACACACACTCTTTACTTAGACTAATGATGGAGTCATGATGTACCACTGCTGAGCTCTGAGATGGACAACAGTCACAGACAGAGAGATCCTCTGCTTACCTCTTAGCTTTGCTCCGGCGGCCATGTTCCCCAGACAGAGTGGTCTTAGAGGTAGGACCCTCCTCCTCTCTCTCCTCATCCATATTAGACTGGAGACCTGGACACAAACACAACTCATCCATCACTTCATTTGCCTTTTGAACTTGTGTTTATTGAGAGAGAAGATCATTGTGACTGCGTCACACTAAAGCATTATGGACGTCATAGACCATCAATACCAGTCAGAGAATAACTTCCATCTGTTGGCATATTGTGCTCTGGTAGATGGTGCCCTGTCACTCGGAATAGTATTCCTGACGGTCTCAGTGCAAACATTCAGCAGTGAGTCGGGCCCTGCAGCAGCCAAGCCCAGAGCTGGAGGCGATGGGGATCTGGAGGCAAAACTGACCCCCCAGCTGCGAAAGGAGGTCCTTCCTGCAGGGGAGCCGTCATGGAGAGCTGCAGCAGAGGAAACCAGAGTCTCCCTGGCCAGTAGGGGGCCACCAGAAGTAGCCTGTGGCCCCGCAGAAACACCCTCCGGAGTATGGGAAGAATCCGGGGCAGTGGTGGGAAGGCATACAGAGGACTCTGTGGCCAGTCGTGAGCTAAGGCAACCTGTCCGAGGGGGCCGTTACCTCCGTCCAGGAGAACCAGAGGGGGCAATGTGCGGATTCCTCTGAAGCAAAGAGGTCCACCTCCGCCCTGCCAAAGAGACCCCACATCGTCTCCACCACCTCCGGATGAAGCCGCCACTCCCCCGGTGGGGGCTATTGCCGCGATAGAAAATCTGCGACCTGGTTCCGTTGCCACGGTATGAAGACCGCCCGTACGCTGGCCACTGGCCAGGCGGGGATATGCCCAGGCCAACAGGTTCCGAGATACCCGGAGTAGCCGTGAAGACCGGGTCCCCCCTTGGTGGTTGATCTGGGCAACAGCTGACCTGTTGTCGGATCGAACCAGCACATGCTTGCCTCTCAACTGAGGCATTGTTTAAATTCATATCAATGGCGGCGGCAAGCAGTAGCGGGAGCACAGAGGCTGGTGGTATAAAACTCGAGCTCCGAGGGTTTGTTTACCAGCGTTGCTATGGTGACCGGTCTTGCGTGTTCCAACGGTTTATTAGGTATCTAATAAGCTGTCTAATCACTTCATTCACTGCCTCTTCCGTGGTCATTACAATATTATGAATAGACTTTGTCGGGTTCGGATTTTATACTCTGGTGAAAAGAGAACTTTTGTCATGTTATGTAGTTCTAGTCTAGCTGTTGACTGTCGAAATTCAACAATCTAGCAACCAGTTCTAAGTAGTAAGAGAACTTTTGTCATGTTATGTAGTTCTAGTCTAGCTGTTGACTGTCGAAATTCCACGATCTAGCAACCAGTTCTAAGTAGTAAGAGAACTTTTGTCATGTTATGTAGTTCTAGTCTAGCTGTTGACTGTCGAAATTCCACGGTCTATCAACAAGTTCTAAGTAGTAAACACACACTACAAGTTGACAATTTAAATTACATAAATCCTTTTCGAAGTTGGGTCTCTGAGGTGGCAGTGCATTATTTTTCAGTTTGCACAATGAGAGAGGGAGGAAGGAGTAGAACAGTATTATATTTGGTATATTCCTCCTGATTGACTTATTTTGTTCATTTGTTAGATACTAAATATGGCATCATAAATGCACTATTTTGCAGTTTGCACAATTTAAGTGCCGTGTTTGCACAATGTTATTGCACAAAAAAGTGGCATGTTAAAGAAATGTTTAATAAATTTTATATTTTAACAACAAATGTTTTGATATCCATATCGTGTGAAAAGTTACATTGATGAAGTAATGTGAAATAATCGGTAACTGAAAAAATAATCGTTAGATTACTAGTAAAATTAGTCGTTAGATTAGTCGACTAATCGAAAATAATCGCTAGAATAATCGTTTGAAAAATAACCGTTTGGGACAGCTCTAGAGCGGACACACTCCTATTTAGGCCGGACTGCTGCTGCCTGGTCTGCCTAGCTCGGGCAGCCCCCTCCAGTGCTTCCAGGGCAGTTGACCCAAAGAGCTCCCCTGGTTCCACCGGCACCGCACGAAGGACCCTCCTACACGTCTCCGTCAAGGGCGACTGCGCAAGCCACACCTGGCGGCGAGTCTGCACGAGGGTGGACATAGTGCGCCCTAACTCCCTCGACATGAGGGCAAAAGCCTGCAATGAGGCGTCACTCAGACTCTGCAGCGACGGCTCGGCCTGGGCCTGCTGCAGAGAGGTCGAAAGACCCAGCAGCAGGTGGGAAAGGGAGTTCCCAATACGACCCATGCGCGCCGCTGCGTCGTAGGCCTTTGACAGGAGGTTGTCTGTGACCCTGCACTGTGGCCAAGGACACCTGGCATTTGGCCTCAGAGCATCATCAGGGGCCAGAATTAGGGAGGCGATGGCAGGCTCGACCGATGGCATTCTGCAAGGCAGCCAAGGTCCGGGCATCCGACGTTGAGTGGGATAGGGCCCTAGTGTCCCTCCAGCAAGCATGGAGCTCCTTCAAGTACTCCTCTGAAGGAGGGACGGAGAATGTGGCCGGGACAGGGTTGCGCCTGAAGAAGGCGCTGGCCTAGGCTGACTCCGTCTGCGCCGCATCGAACTGTAGGCGAGCCAGAGCGGTCCGCAGGACGGCCGCCATGCAGGTGTCTGTTGCCCCTTGCAGGGAGCCTTGTGCAGAAGAGCAGGAGGCCTCGTCCAGTGTGTGGGAGGCATCGCCCTCTGTCATAACCTCATTAAAGAGGTTTGCCGAAGCCGCCAGAGAGAGGGCATCGTCAAATTGGGAGGAGGGAGGGCCAGGCTGTAGCCCCGCCAGCCCCTGACCAGTCCCAGGCTGTAGGGCCAGGAGGAGGGACCGCATTTGCTCCATGTCGGCCGCGAATCCGTCCACCTTGGCAGCCAGCCCGCCCCTTGCCTTCTTTTTGGGGGGAGGCACCCGTAGCCGCAGCCCCATCATGGCGCTGCCGCCCCGAACGACCGGGCTGATTGGGAGGGAGGCTCATTAAAGCAGAGGGGTCGTTGGCGGCTGCCCGATTCTCCAGCTCTGCCAGCCTAGCCACTCTGAGCACCCAAGGCAGGAGGCTGCAGTTCATGCAGGCGCTGTCCGTGAGGCTCTCCCTCAAATGCTCGAGACCGAGGCAAGGAGGGCAACTGTCGTGGCCGTCCTCAGGCTCAAGAGGAGCCGCACAGGCGACACATAGGTGGGCCATTATGGAGGCAGCCACCCGCAGCGTAACTGGGAGCGGGAGCGAGAGCACTTCCCTCGCCAGTCAATTGAGAAACAGAAACTAATTAGCAAGAGCGTGATCGCTGCTACTAATTGTCAACCACACAAGGGCCAAATGCGGCGTTACCTGGAGCGGGAGCGAGAACACTGCCTTCACCAGAAAACTAAATCAACCGATATTAATTAGCTTGAGTGAAAGCGCTGCTGCCAACAAAGGGGGAGCACACTGCCCTCACCAACAAACGCCGGCCACTCTTCTTATAGTTACTTTCACTAAGTATCTGTATCAACTAGCCACAGCCTCTGGAGGACGGGTTACCCGCAGCTCCGACCTTGGTCACGAGGCTGCACGTAGCCAGTTGTAACGAATTTCCTTCCTTTCTCAAACAAAGGTTCAATACGGTACCTGCGCAGCGAGAAGATGTAAAGGAACAGATCCTCTGATGACACCGGAAGATATAGCCTTCCCGGTGTCACGTGGGGGTCACAGGTGACTATGTTGGTATAAGGTACTCGAAATGCGCATGCGCGAGTTGGAGATCCAGTGCTTTAAGCACCGGTCAGTAAGGATGAAATAGAACGATGCCGTGTTCCAATACCCGTAGGCTACTATCCATACTTACTAGCCACATTTTGAGTACGTAGTACGTTCCAATTCAGATCCGGCGAAAATAAGTATACTTCAAGGACCCGGATGTCGTACTCAAAACGGGCTAATCGTGAAGTGTGGATCGAAGGACACTTTCCGTACTCAACGGCAGCCATCTTAGCTACGTAGCGGAAGAGGCGGAGCCAGGCTGAGCCAAAGTCGGCGCATTTTCCACATAGCCTGCATTAATAGAGTCATTTTGTAGTTTTTATAGCTTTTTATAGCTGCTAGGCGTAAAGAGTTCACCGTTCAAAGCGGGATGTTTATTGCGGGGGAGGAGCCACGGCGGCAGTCGTGATTGTAATTTCCGGTTAGTGCACCACGGAGTACTCGATTTGGAACAGCACTCACATCTGAAAAATGAATGTACTATTGTGAGTACGGATAGTACGGATAGTATACTTCCTTTAAGTATACTCATGGACAGGCCCGCCGACAGGGGGGGACAAACGGGTACGCTGTCCCGGGCCCTGGACTGGCCCTGGAATGGGGGGGGCCCATAACTGGACCCCCATGAAGTTGGGATTAATTATTGTATGTATACTTCAAAATGTGTTGATTTAGAGAAGAAAAGTGCTTTATTTGCATTCAATTAATGACTCCTAGATTGTTTGCCTTCATTGCCCTTGAAAAAACGGCCAATAACCCCCTATCACCCCTATGCCAAAATGGTTTGGTCTTTGGAGAAGAAAAAAGACGACATCATTCCATTAGTGGTCAGTGCGCGAGTTGATTCAACATGCACAAGTCAGGAGCCCTGGAAAAAAAAAGAAAGGCGAAAAAGAGAGGAAGAAGCCGAAAGCCTGAGGGGATCTCTTTATAAATATTTCAGAAAAGACTCAGGTGATGCTGCAGGTACCAGTAAAGGCAGCTGTGCAGCACAGCCAGGTAGGACACGGCCAACTTTCTCCAGCCCCGTCGTCAAGTAACACAGGCACAGGCGGCGTGTCAAACATATTAGCGCAGCACCACATGAGCAAGTCACACGGAGATCAATATCAGACAGACAGGGGGCATTGAATAAGTTGATAACCACAACGGCTTTATTACACTGTGTTTCATACGCCTATATCTAATTGAATCTTAGAATATGCACATTACCCCGCAAATAGGCCCATGTCCAAATTAAATGTTTCAGGCAGGCACGCGCTGCGCACTCCAATCAGGCTGAATTGATTTGAGAATCATTCCCAGTCAGCTGAATTACAGCCAGTGTAACGCGGCTCATGGTTTAAAATAAGCCAGTGGCATGGCAACATGTGAAATTGCCATTTAGATAGAGTTGGATGTAACGAATGGGTTATAAACGTGACGTTTTGGGGTAGCCTGTAACTTAGTTTCTGATTGCCGTTAACTTGAAACTCGCCAGATGAATGGGCTCCGCCTTGTTCCCCAAACATTCTCTGGAAGTTCAGCGGACATAAACGCGGGTCTGGCGATAAATAAAAGTACCCTTGACATGATTCCCCTTGGTCAAGTGAAAAATGGTCGATCAAATGTGCAGTTAATGAGCTCTAAGTGAATACAATAGCGTGAGTTTTATTGTGGTTTGATTCTGAAAGCCATAACTTCACTCAGTCCATATCCATAGCCTATCCAATTAAAGTTGTAAATAATCCTTTTGGTTTATCCGTAATAAATGGGCTTGTCATCCCGACGTCATGTGTTTGGGAGCTGCACAAGGGAATTCTGTGGTTGTGTTTCGGCGTTTGACAATTTTGGGGGGGGGGGCATTGAGAGAATTTTGTCCCGGGCCCAGCCAAACCTGTCAGCGGCCCTGCTCATGGAGTACGGGTATTGGAACACGGCACGAGTCTAGATCCACAGGAACCCCCCTGTGAAAGTGGTACAGTTCAGCAACATGCTACTATGTGGATCTATAAAACGATATCAATCATAACGCACAAATATTCAACTTTTTTAAATATCAGCACATTGAAAGGACTTTTAATTTGGAGTAGCATCAAGACAAACAAATCATTTGAATATTGAACACACATGAACATGAACTACCGTTGTATTATCTACAGTAAACTGTCTTTAATTTATAAGCGATACACGGACACATTTACCAAGATGAGATCAATATCATATACCAGTAACCTAAAGACAATATAAACGGAAGTAAACTGTCGACCTAACTTACCTTATCTTTTCCGTGATTAAAATGCGTCCATACGTTATAAAGTTATAAAAGTATAAATGTAAGGGAAGAAACGGAGGCTAAAGTATATAAAACAAGTTAATCAGGTGAAAGGTTTTCAAAGCGGGGAAGAAAAGATTCCCGCTGCGACGGACCGTTAGACGAGGAAGTAACTGAACGAGAGAGAGAAACGGAAAGCCCCACCCCTCTCAGCGCATGTCACGTGTTTTCGGGGAAATCGACGGTTTCACAGCACACACACACACACACACACACACACACACACACACACACACACACACACACACACACACACACACACACACACACACACACACACACACACACACACACACACACACACACACTGTACATATCAGTATCAGTAGAGTCTGATAACAACCAACTCGTCTCTTATATCGTCTGTTTGAAACTCCAACCTCTCCTCTCTGGAAGGCCGTCGATGAGGGTGGAGGCGGGGATATTACCGACAAAGATGAATAACCGACGCGTTCACCTTCAGTCAGAGTCAAGAATAATAGATCCTTAATAAATGGAGAAATAAAAATGCATGGTATTAATGATAAGGAAGACATAATATTAAGAGACAAATAATTAAGAAATTCAAACTCTGCCTTATTCTGGTTCAACATATCCCCAGGTGTCTCTGATGATTTAAGAGTTTTAAATGTGGCATTTCTTTATGATTGTTTCGGCTGTGGACCGACGGCCCGCCCTCATATGTAAACCCTCCTTGTGTTTGACATTTGTATTCATACTGCCAGGAGCAGGGAGAGGTTACAGTGTTTAAGGATATATGTGGTAATGGAACAGGTAGGGGTTAGACAGTGTTTAAGGATGTATGTGGTAATGGAACAGGTAGGGGTTAGACAGTGTTTAAGGATATATGTGGTAATGGAACAGGGAGGGGTTAGACAGTGTTTAAGGATATATGTGGCAATGGAACAGGTAGGGGTTAGACAGTGTTTAAGGATATATGTGGTAATGGAACAGGGAGGGGTTAGACAGTGTTTAAGGATATATGTGGTAATGGGACAGGTAGGGGTAGACAGTGTTTAAGGATATGCGCTTGGGATCAAACCACCGTTCAGCTGAGTTTTTTGCCATCTAGTGAAAAGGACATGCAACAGCATGGATAATACTTCCATACAAAATCATGGGCCTATTATAGCACACCAACAAAAAGGCAAACAAACAAAAAAACAAACAAACAATTCTTCTCTGCAATCCTACTTTGAATCTGCTGAAAGTTGGTCTCAAATTTATAAGTCTCTAATCCCCGGACGTACACAAAGTCTGGCTACCCCCCTGATCATGACTCTCTTTGCGCCTTTATTTCTAAAAGGCGATTAACGACACAATTGGCGACTCATTCAGACCATCAGGGAGAAGGTGAAACACAAACGTGTGATGGGGACAGGGTGATTCATTCCATGCTGCTGGCTGCTCAGAGGTATCGCGGTCCACGGCTCTCGTGCCAGCAGCGTCGGGGGCCTCTCCCTCTCCTCGCGCCGTCCAGGCAGTCAGTGGGCGTGGCTTATGGGGAGGAGAACTCCGCACGAGCGTCACCGTAGTGATTCACTACAGCGGAACTCCCCCAGTGGGGGTTCAGCTGTACTACATATTTTTTAAATTCACGCATCTAATGCCGCTTTTCCACCGCACATGTAGCTCGACTCGACACGACACGACTCGACACGGTAGCAGCGCGGGTCCTTTTCCACCGCAAATAGTACCTCCGGGACGTGGGCGGGGTCGGCTGCGCGAAAGGGCCGTGACGTATTTTTGTACGCGACGCAAACAACACCTACGTAACCCACACATGGACAGAACCCACATAACAACAATGGAGAACATCGATGCGATGGTATTCGTGTTCGCATTATTAGCTGGCATGTTGAAGAAGTGGAATATGTTGGCTGCGGCGCTGCTATGGCTGTTACCAGCATGGTTGCCGTGTCGCTCTCGTGACTTCGTCACACTCTCTGGCCAATCAGTGGCCGGCCGTCTGCCGACGTCACCTTTTAGCATCGGCTCAGCCGCTTGGAACCTAGAGCGAGGCGGTACTAGAAAAAGCAGCCACTTCAGGTACCAGATACCATGTTTTCGCGGTGGAAACGCAAAAAAGGCGAGCTGAGTCGAGTCGAGTCGTGTCGAGCTGGTACCATGCAGTGGAAAAGCGGCATTAATGGGGTTGACATGTTGACACACGTAGTGTGTCATGTTTGTACGACGATAATGAACACAATCCTAGATGAGCTAGAGAGGAGAGCAGAGATAAGAGAGAGGAGGAGGAGAAGAGAGAGGTGGAGGAGGAGGAGGAGGAGGAGGAGGAGGAGAAGAGAGAGGATGAGGAGAAGAGAGAGGAGGAGGAGGAGGAGGAGGAGAGGAGAGGAGAGAGAGGATGAGGAGAAGAGAGAGGAGGAGGAGGAGAGGAGAGGGTTAGACAGTGTTTAAGGATATATGTGGTAATGGAACAGGGAGGGGTTAGACAGTGTTTAAGGATATATGTGGTAATGGAACAGGGAGGGGTTAGACAGTGTTTAAGGATATATGTGGTAATGGAACAGGGAGGGGTTAGACAGTGTTTAAGGATATATGTGGTAATGGACCAGGGAGGGGTTAGACAGTGTTTAAGGATATATGTGGTAATGGAGCAGGTAGGGGTTAGACAGTGTTTAAGGATATATGTGGTAATGGAGCAGGTAGGGGTTAGACAGTGTTTAAGGATATATGTGGTAATGGACCAGGGAGGGGTTAGACAGTGTTTAAGGATATATGTGGTAATGGAGCAGGGAGGAGTTAGACAGTGTTTAAGGATATATGTGGTAATGGAACAGGTAGGGGTTAGACAGTGTTTAAGGATATATGTGGTAATGGAACAGGGAGGGGTTAGACAGTTTTTAAGGATATATGTGGTAATGGAACAGGGAGGGGTTAGACAGTGTTTAAGGATATATGTGGTAATGGAGCAGGGAGGGGTTAGACAGTGTTTAAGGATATATGTGGTAATGGAACAGGGAGGGGTTAGACAGTGTTTAAGGATATATGTGGTAATGGAACAGGGAGGGGTTAGACAGTGTTTAAGGATATATGAGGTAATGGAACAGGGAGGAGTTAGACAGTGTTTAAGGATATATGTGGTAATGGAACAGGGAGGGGTTAGACAGTGTTTAAGGATATATGTGGTAATGGAACAGGGAGGGGTTAGACAGTGTTTAAGGATATATGTGGTAATGGAACAGGGAGGGGTTGGACAGTGTTTAAGGATATATGTGGTAATAGAACAGGGAGGGGTTAGACAGTGTTTAAGGATATATGTGGTAATGGAGCAGGTAGGGGTTAGACAGTGTTTAAGGATATATGTGGTAATGGAGCAGGTAGGGGTTAGACAGTGTTTAAGGATATATGTGGTAATGGACCAGGGAGGGGTTAGACAGTGTTTAAGGATATATGTGGTAATGGAGCAGGTAGGGGTTAGACAGTGTTTAAGGATATATGTGGTAATGGAGCAGGTAGGGGTTAGACAGTGTTTAAGGATATATGTGGTAATGGACCAGGGAGGGGTTAGACAGTGTTTAAGGATATATGTGGTAATGGAGCAGGGAGGAGTTAGACAGTGTTTAAGGATATATGTGGTAATGGAACAGGTAGGGGTTAGACAGTGTTTAAGGATATATGTGGTAATGGAACAGGGAGGGGTTAGACAGTGTTTAAGGATATATGTGGTAATGGAACAGGGAGGGGTTAGACAGTGTTTAAGGATATATGTGGTAATGGAGCAGGGAGGGGTTAGACAGTGTTTAAGGATATATGTGGTAATGGAACAGGGAGGGGTTAGACAGTGTTTAAGGATATATGTGGTAATGGAACAGGGAGGGGTTAGACAGTGTTTAAGGATATATGAGGTAATGGAACAGGGAGGGGTTAGACAGTGTTTAAGGATATATGTGGTAATGGAACAGGGAGGGGTTAGACAGTGTTTAAGGATATATGTGGTAATGGAACAGGGAGGGGTTAGACAGTGTTTAAGGATATATGTGGTAATGGAACAGGGAGGGGTTAGACAGTGTTTAAGGATATATGTGGTAGTGGAACAGGGAGGGGTTAGACAGTGTTTAATGATATATGTGGTAATGGAACAGGGAGAGGTTAGACAGTGTTTAAGGATATATGTGGTGGAACAGGGAGGGGTTAGACAGTGTTTAAGGATATATGTGGTAATGGAACAGGGAGGGGTTAGACAGTGTTTAAGGATATATGTGGTAATGGGACAGGGAGGGGTTAGACAGTGTTTAAGGATATGTGTGGTAATGGAACAGGGAGGGGTTAGACAGTGTTTAAGGATATATGTGGTAATGGGACAGGTAGGGGTTAGACAGTGTTTAAGGATATATGTGGTAATGGAACAGGTAGGGGTTAGACAGTGTTTAAGGATATATGTGGTAATGGAGCAGGGAGGGGTTAGACAGTGTTTAAGGATATATGTGGTAATGGAGCAGGTAGGGGTTAGACAGTGTTTCAGGATATATGTGGTAATGGAACAGGGAGGGGTTAGACAGTGTTTCAGGATATATGTGGTAATGGAACAGGGAGGGGTTAGACAGTGTTTAAGGATATACACTGGGGATCAAACCACCGTTCAGCTGAGTTTTTTGCCATCTAGTGAAAAGGACATGCAACAGCATGGATAATCCTCCCATACAAAATCATGGGCCTATTATAGCACACCAACAAAAAGGCAAACAAACAAACAAACAAACAAACAATTCTTCTCTGCAATCCTACTTTGAATCTGCTGAAAGTTGGTCTCAAATTTATACGTCTCTAATCCCCGGACGTACACAAAGTCTGGCTACCCCCCTGATCATGACTCTCTTTGCGCCTTTATTTCTAAAAGGCGATTAACGACACACTTGGCGACTCATTCAGACCATCAGGGAGAAGGTGAAACACAAACGTGTGATGGGGACAGGGTGATTCATTCCATGCTGCTGGCTGCTCAGAGGTATCGCGGTCCACGGCTCTCGTGCCAGCAGCGTCGGGGGCCTCTCCCTCTCCTCGCGCCGTCCAGGCAGTCAGTGGGCGTGGCTTATGGGGAGGAGGACTCCGCACGAGCGTCACCGTAGTGATTCACTACAGCGGAACTCCCCCAGTGGGGGTTCAGCTGTACTACATATTTTTTAAATTCACACATCTAAATGGGGTTGACATGTTGACACACGTAGTGTGTCATGTTTGTACGACGATAATGAACACAATCCTAGATGAGCTAGAGAGGAGAGCAGAGATAAGAGAGAGGAGGAGAAGAAGAGAGAGGAGGAGGAGAAGGGAGAGGTGGAGGAGAAGGAGGAGGAGGAGGAGAAGAGAGAGGAGGAGGAGGAGGAGGAGGAGGAGGAGAAGAGAGAGGAGGAGAGAGAGGAGGAGGAGGAGGAGGAGGAGAAGAGAGAGGAGGAGAGAGAGGAGGAGGAGGAGGAGGAGAAGGGAGAGGAGGAGGAAGAGGAGGAGGAGGAGAGAGAGGAGGAGGAGGAGAGAGAGGAGGAGGAGGAGGAGGAGAGAGAGGAGGAGGAAGAGGAGGAGGAGGAGAAGAGAGAGGATGAGGAGAAGAGAGAGGAGGAGGAGGAGGAGGAGGAGGAGGAGGAGGAGGAGAGGAGAGGAGAGGAGAGGAGAGCTGACTAGACAAAGTCACAGTACTCACACACATGGGGGGAATCGTTAAATGTAGTCACTGTGAGCTTTGTTTAAGCAACACAGTCTCACTCCGTCAAATACTGACAGTTGGCAAGGGCACTTTAGTGTCGGTCGCTGACGGGAAAAGGCCCCTTTGGCGTTGTCTGCAGACGGAGAGGGGGTTCATTCACTACAATGTAACGCCATCCCCGGTGATGTTTGTCGCTCAGAGCGGGAGCTCCAGCAGCCCATTCACTCCCTACGGCTCCAGCGCTATTCCACGATTTGATAATCGACATGAGAGTCCGTTTATTTTGTATGTGTGGGAGAGAGAGGAAGAGAGACTACAGATGCTACGTCAATCAACGAAATGACGAACACAAAAAAATTGCATATCTGGCCGTTTAAACCTTATTTGACAAAACAAATAAATCCTTTACCATTAAATGGAATATTCTTTATTATTATGAACTAAAAGCTGTATGACTAAGATGTTCAGCTCTGTCTCATCAAAAGAGGGGCCCTTATTTTAACACCGGCTGTGATAAACCGCTCATCCATCACAGGCCATTTCATCACCAACCCTTTTGCGACATCAGACGTCAAAACGTGCCCCCCGTTTCTGTCGGTTCCTCAGGATGTAGTTCACACAGATGTAGGATTGTGTGTATGATTAAAACGTATGATTTCTAAGAGCTTGTCTGATGTTAATCTAAATGTAGTTTTAATGACAAAGTTCAAAGAATGACGCTTCCTTACTGCCCCCTAGGGTCACGACTCACGTGTCATCCACTACAGCTCGTAAAAACGAATATAAGGATTATTCCTTGATGACGAACCTCCAAACGCAATTAAACAAAAGAAAGACAAATTGTTCGCCTTAAAGAAGATAACATAAAGAAAGGTTACCATTGGGAAAATTCAAGCAATATATTGCCAGGGATCTTAATTGAGCTGCAGTATGACCATCGACCAGCAGGGGGAGTAGATGGACTTGGAGTCCTCCATGATGTCATGGGGTCGGAGTATATGAAAGACCTGTGAAGGAGGAAGGAAGCCGTCTGTTGACCGCCATGAAGGGGGGTTATCAATTCTGGATCTAATACATCTTGGCTCTCACACACACACACACACACACACACACACACACACACACACACACACACACACACACACACACACACACAGAGAAATACGCGTGCGTGCGTGCGTGTGTGTGTGTGTGTGAGAGCCAAGATGTATTAGATCGTCATTCCCTCGCCACGCAAATGACTCAACTGTCGTTCAGCTTCTCACCTGAACCCGCGGAACGGGGCGTCTCACTTTAACAGAGCCTCGGGTAAAATGACACCGGGTGACGCCCTGAAACAAAGCATAGCAACTTTACACAGTCCTGGCGCACTGCACTGGGACCGCGCACCTGGTCTGTCCCATTACACACACAGGCGGACGACAATAAGTAACCGATACCGGAGAAGTTATGCCCTCAAAACAGGGGGAGACGACCAGCCGTCGTTGACCGACACCGGAAGGATCCGAGATGGGGGACGAGGGTTGTTTCAAGTCCGTTCTCCCCCCTCAGGTCCTGGACGACAGCAGTCTGGCCCTGCCTGCCGAGCACAGCATCCTGAGCCCGGCCAGGTTCCACTCCGTCGACCGGAGCGTCCGGGTCCAGCAGCAGGTCCAGCTCACCCTGGCCCGCAAGGGGAAGAAGTCCGCCTCCAACGGTAGGCCATTTAGTCAGCGCTCTTTATAACACCTGCATATCAAGGTATGGTTGAAGTTGGGAGAGCTGCAATGGTGAACTCATAGAGAATGGAATAATAAGTATGCATTGAACTGTGCTAGACGAGCTGCGGTGGCCGTTTAACGTTGTTTTGACCATTATCGCTCTGGTGTGTTTGGGCTCAACAGCTCACAGCCAACACGCACCAACTGAATGGAGCGGCTTCTGGCCCAACAGGTTAATGAGTAGCATATCTTCTCTCTCTGTGTGTGTGTGTGTGTGTGTGTGTGTGTGTGTGTGTGTGTGTGTGTGTGTGCGTGTGCGTGTGCGTGTGCGCGTGCGCGTGTGCGTGCGCGTGTGAGATCTTTGTAGATACGAACAGAAACCTCAGGCATATTGCAGGTCTGTACTACATAGTAGTAAACAAGGGACAACAAGGGACATTTAAATAAACCATCGACCAAAGGAAGTATTTATTACAGTCTAGTTTCCCGTGTTTTCACGGTTCTAATAAACCAACCCCACCGTGGGACGATTCCTCACCGGATCCTGAACGGACATGTACGGACAACCAGAGGTGGTGTGATTAATACAAACTCACATAAAGCATATGATCCCTCACAGAAACAGGTTAAAAGCTGGAGCAACGTTGGGTTGAACCTAAATGCTTTCACATGCTCATCGTGACGAGTCGGGAGGGACAAAAATCAATTTTAACTTTTAAGTGCTGACTTATCTTCAATTGGATCAACCTCCGCAGTGGCAATGAGTAATTAGCACGTCGTTGCCATTTGTGCGTAAGTGTGTATGTGTGTGTAAGGTAATGACATAATTAGTGCGACAGTGAGACATGTCTTGATAATGGAACAGCTAACCCTCTCCACCACCATCCAGGTAGCGTCCATCATGCCCAAAGGAGTCTGTCCTGGAGCTCAGACTACAGAGACGGACCGTCGCACAACAGCGTAAGATCCTCTCTCTCTCTCTCTCTCTCTCTCTCTCTCTCTCTCTCTCTCTCTCTCTCTCTCTCTCTCTCTCTCTCTCTCTCTCTCTCTCTCTCTTGTCTCCCTCCTCTTTTTGTTCGTTTCCTTATTTCTAATATGTATAGCTTTTTCTTTCTTTCATTCCTTCTTTCTTTCTCTCTCATTTGTTTTTGTTACCATCTTATTCTTTCTTTCCGTCTCTCTCTCTTCCTGTCTTTCTATATTTATATTTTTCTGTCTATCTTTGTCTCCTCCTAACTTACCTCCTTTGTGTTTGGGTTTATTGCTTCTCTCTTTATTTCCTCCAATATCTTTATCGCTTCATATCTATCACTCTTTCTTTCTCTCTATCTTTGGCTCTTTTTATTATATGATATTAGTTGCATAAAATGAATGCAACTTATTGGTGTTATCGTTTTATTGGAGGGTGTTATGAAAGGTGAACCTATCAAATCGCTTCCTCCCTCGCTCTGTATCCTGGAAGAACCAATCAGTGGCTTCGCTCCACGGTGAGGCCCCGGTCTCTGTCGTCTGCTTTGAATATCCTCAAATGCAGACCGCGTGAAAAACCACACGCTCACCACCCGGCAGAGAAGAACTGTTCAGCTTCTGTTCCTCGTAAAACGAACAATCCTCACAACTCACCTCCTGGTTCCCCTGTTGGATCGATAAAGAACCAGAGAACCTTTGTCCCCTGTTTGATCGATAAAGAACCACAGAACCTTTATCCCCCTGTTTGATCGATAAAGAACCACAGAACCTTTGTCCCCCCTGTTTGATCGATAAAGAACCAGAGAACCTTTGTCCCCCCCGTTTGATCGATAAAGAACCAGAGAACCTTTGTCCCCCTGTTTGATCGATAAAGAACCAGAGAACCTTTGTCCCCTTGTTTGATCGATAAAGAACCAAAGAACCTTCCCCCTGTTTGATCGATAAAGAACCAGAGAACCTTTGTCCCCCCCGTTTGATCGATAAAGAACCAGAGAACCTTTGTCCCCCCCGTTTGATCGATAAAGAACCAAAGAACCTTTGTTCCCCCTGTTTGATCAATAAAGAACCAGAGAACCTTTATCCCCTGTTTGATCGATAAAGAACCAGAGAACCTTTATCCCCTGTTTGATCGATAAAGAACCAGAGAACCTTTGTCCCCCCGTTTGATCGATAAAGAACCAGAGAACCTTTGTCCCCCCCGTCCCCAGACGCTGAGGAGCGGCTCCGCTTTCAGCCCGCCCCCGACGGCGTCCTGCCGGTCACTGCGCCGGCCCTCTCGGAGGGTGGAGGTGTCTCCGGCCCCCAGCCCGGTGCTGCCCTGCCCCCCCCTGCGCTACGGGTCCGCCGGCCGGAGCCTGGGGACCTACACCATCCCGGGGCCCGGGGCCCCCCCCAAGATGGCGCCCCTGCCGGAGCGGCCGTACGGCTCGGTGCCGCACAAGCGCTACGCCTTCTCCGAGGTCCCGCACGCCACGCGGCTCCACGGCGCCACCTACAGCGCCCGGCGCAGCCCCGCTCACCCCGGGCCCCGGGGCCCCGCCCGTGCGGCCCCGCCCCCCCGCAGGGCGGCGGCGGGGGGGGGCGGGCTGTTCCAGAGCCCCGCCCCTTTGGAGACCGGCACGGCAGAGAGGAGCAGGGTGACCCTCCCCGGGGCGACCCTGGAGCGGGAGGGGGAGCAGCAGGGGGAGGAGCAGGGGGAGGGGCAGGGGGAGGAGCCCGAGGAGCAGGGGGTGGGGCTGAGCTGGCTGATCAAGGCCAGGAGGGAGCTGTGCTTCGAGGGTCTGGACGCCGCGTCGGCCGTCAGCATGGAGCTGGACGCCCCCAGGGGGGCGGAGCCCGAGTCGCCCGTCCAGTGGGCCAGCGGCCGGGCTCAGTGAGTATATACAAATACAATTTATTTACTGAAAATAAAAGACCAAAAAAATATAAAAAATACATGAAATAAGAAATATCGACAAATTTCCCCAAAAAAAAACCGCTTAGAAATAAATTAACAAAGTCTCGTAATTTTTTTTGGACATTTAACTTAATCAGTATTTCTAAAGTGTGTGCGCTTGACTTCCCTGTCGCGGTGTGTGACTGTAAAGCCTGAAAATCGTTCCATAATTCCTGTTCCTGTCCCCACAGGAAGTGGGCGGTGAAGCCCCCCGAACTGACTCTGGAGCGGGCGGTGGCCGCGCTGACGCAGGACAGCGAGGACGCCCTGGTGACCGCCGCCAGCTTCATCCAGAAGCAGTGCTTCAGCAGCGCCGACGCCAGGAAGATGGTACGATCCGTCCTGTGTCTGTACGCATGGGGGATGAAGGTGGTACGATCCGTCCTGTGTCTGTACGCATGGGGGATGAAGATGGTACGATCCGTCCTGTGTCTGTACGCATGGGGGATGAAGATGGTACGACCCGCCGTGGGTCTGTACTCATGGGGGGGATGAAGATGGTACGATCCGCCCTGTGTCTGTTCTCATAGAGGGATGAAGATGGTACGATCCGCCCTGTGTCTGTTCTCATAGAGGGATGAAGATGGTACGATCCGTCCTGTTACTGTACTCATGGGGGGATGAAGATGGTACGACCCGTCCTGTGTGTCTGAGGGGAACGGGACTTATCCAGCTTTATTCTTAAAGCTGGGGGAGTTTTGGAGTTAACTAGTTTTTCAAAAAATTCCCACCACAACCTTCAGGCGCCCTTCTAAAGCCACTCCGCCAAAATGCTTTGGCATTAGGTCTGCTTAGCCTTCTGGAAGACCCCAGTCATGTGCTCTGAGTACACAGACAGGTAGGAAGGTAGACGGACAGGTAGACAGGCAGGCCAGTGTATCATTTCACTTTGGCTGAAGGATCTGATTGGACAGGCTCATTACAGGCCTGCCACAGATACAAGGTGGTTTTCTTTCAAAGCATTTGGTTTATTGATTGCTGTCAGGATGAAAGATGAAGGCTATTAAAAATAAGACCCCTAAAATATCTACTGTAGCTAGATGTACAATATATGCCTCCCATTTTAACATTTTCTTTGGATGAAACGTCAGTCCACCAATCAACCAATGGAGACGGAACCCCTTGGGCGACGATGTTTGTGATTGGTCGATTGGCGCCCCGGTGAACCGACCGGCCGTGTGTTCCCCTGCAGGTGTTCTACCTCCACGGGATCCCCAAGCTGCTGCAGCTGCTGCCCAGCGACAGCGAGGAGGTGCAGCGGGCCGCGGCCGGCGCCCTGCGGAACCTCGTCTTCCAGAGCGACGAGAACAAGATGGAGGTGAAGGAGAGCGAGGGCGTGGCCCTCATCCTGCGGGCGCTGCGGAGCTGCCGCGACGTGGAGGCCCGTCGCCAGCTCACCGGTCAGTGCTCGCTGCCGTTGTTGTTGACGTCGTTGTTGTTGACGTCGTTGTTGTTGTCATAGTTGTTTTTGTCGTCATTTTTGTTGTTTTTGTCGTCGTTGTTGACGTTTTTGTGCCCTAAGTCAAAGGTCCACCTCTCCTGTTTGGCACGTTGCTGGTGTGTTTGTGTATTCTGTGTGCCAGTCGTTTCAGTGACCCTGAAACAAACTTTGACTTGGATCCAGAAGTTGTTTGGACGACCGCGAGGTGGGAGGGGGCGGGTTGTTGGTTTGAACCCGTGGGGCTGAAGCCCCGTGCTGCCTTCCTGCCCCACCATCCTGGGGTAGGGAACTACAGTAGCTCGGTGGTTCGATCCCCTGATGTCCACAGCCTAACCTGTAGAGAGCAGGGCCCCCCCCCCCCCCCCCCCCCCCCCCTCCTCAACTCTCCCCTCACCTCAGTTTGAGGAGAGCCTCTGTGACGGGGAGCCCTGGTTCCTGTCATCCTCGCTCCCTGACAGGTCTACAGCTGCTGCCTGTCTGTCTCTAACGGTCTCCCCCTGACAGGTCTACAGCGTGCTACCTGTCTGTCTAACGGTCTCTCTCTGACAGGTCTACAGCGTGCTACCTGTCTGTCTCTAACGGTCTCTCACTGACAGGTCTACAGCGTGCTACCTGTCTGTCTCTAACGGTCTCCCCCTGACAGGTCTACAGCGTGCTACCTGTCTGTCTCTAACGGTCTCTCTCTGACAGGTCTACAGCGTGCTACCTGTCTGTCTCTCTAACGGTCTCCCCCTGACAGGTCTACAGCGTGCTACCTGTCTGTCTCTAACGGTCTCTCTCTGACAGGTCTACAGCGTGCTACCTGTCTGTCTCTCTAACGGTCTCCCCCTGACAGGTCTCCTGTGGAACCTCTCGTCCCACGACGTGATCAAGGAGCACCTGTCCCAGGACGGCTTCTCGGTCCTCACCTCCAAGGTTCTGGTGCCGTGCTCCGGGCTGTCTGAGGGCGAGAACCCCAAAGACGAGCTGCTGGCCGACGCCGACACCTTCCACAACGCCACCGGGTGTCTGCGGTGAGGACCGCCGTCCTCCGCTGGCCACGTTCCACCGCCTCATAGATACCGTCGTGGAGGCGCGGGAGAAGCAGCGCTTTTGGTCTCAAGCGATCTTTTTAAGATCTTCTTCTTTCAGTAGCGCCGTCGTGAAGCAACATCCTTTTGTCTGGAGAAAACTGTAATTAGCAGAACGCTGTGGGGATCGACTCAGACAGTTTGTTGCTGGTTTTTGTCAAAGATGTTATCACCCTAATGTCCGGGGGAGAACAATGTTAGCAGGAAGCAGGAAGTAGAGCGGACTGCAGGGCGGCCTACATTCAGATATTGACATGAATAGTGCATTGTGCTGCTTTAAAGTCGCACAAACTCCATTTCTTACTACTCCAGGAGGAAAGCTGACCCGGCCGCCCCCCCAGTTCAGTGTCCGTCACGTCTCTGTGACTTCAGCTCCACTCTCGTTGTTCAGGAGGGTCGGGAGAATGGTTTATTGATGGCTCCCAATGTTCCCCCAGAAAATGAAGTTTGGGGGCGGGGGGGGGATTAGGGCTTCAGTTTGTGGTTTCAGTTCACACGACTATTGTTTCGAGCAGCATCAATGCATTATTTATCTTTATTTTTTGTACCTGATGGAATCATGTTTTCTTTCCCTACGAGAGTTTTGTGCTTTGTTAATGCATAATAATAATAATAATATATCTATATATATTTTATACGTTGGTAGTCAAGGCGGGGCCCTATTGTTGTTAAGGCGGCCGCCTTAACTAAACTGTGCTGGGGGAAACACCGGCTCCTTTCAGGCGTGTTGGGGTATCAGGCGTGTCGGGGTATCAGGCGTGTTGGGGTATCAGGCGTGTTGGGGTATCAGGCGTGTTGGGGTATCAGGCGTGTTGGGGTATCAGGCGTGTCGGGGTATCAGGCGTGTCGGGGTATCAGGCGTGTTGGGGTATCAGGCGTGTTGGGGTATCAGGCGTGTCGGGGTATCAGGCGTGTTGGGGTATCAGGCGTGTTGGGGTATCAGGCGTGTTGGGGTATCAGGCGTGTCGGGGTATCAGGCGTGTCGGGGTATCAGGCGTGTCGGGGTATCAGGCGTGTCGGGGTATCAGGCGTGTTGGGGTATCAGGCGTGTTGGGGTATCAGGCGTGTTGGGGTATCAGGCGTGTCGGGGTATCAGGCGTGTTGGGGTATCAGGCGTGTCGGGGTATCAGGCGTGTCGGGGTATCAGGCGTGTTGGGGTATCAGGCGTGTCGGGGTATCAGGCGTGTCGGGGTATCAGGCGTGTTGGGGTATCAGGCGTGTTGGGGTATCAGGCGTGTTGGGGTATCAGGCGTGTTGGGGTATCAGGCGTGTTGGGGTATCAGGCGTGTCGGGGTATCAGGCGTGTTGGGGTATCAGGCGTGTTGGGGTATCAGGCGTGTCGGGGTATCAGGCGTGTCGGGGTATCAGGCGTGTTGGGGTATCAGGCGTGTTGGGGTATCAGGCGTGTTGGGGTATCAGGCGTGTTGGGGTATCAGGCGTGTTGGGGTATCAGGCGTGTTGGGGTATCAGGCGTGTTGGGGTATCAGGCGTGTTGGGGTATCAGGCGTGTCGGGGTATCAGGCGTGTTGGGGTATCAGGCGTGTTGGGGTATCAGGCGTGTCGGGGTATCAGGCGTGTTGGGGTATCAGGCGTGTTGGGGTATCAGGCGTGTTGGGGTATCAGGCGTGTTGGGGTATCAGGCGTGTTGGGGTATTATCTGAACCAGGACCCCACAGAGACACCATGGCAACGCTCGGGCGGGAGCGATGACGGACTGGTCTGTTATTCACGGCGGTCCTTTCTGCGCTGAGCTCACCCTCCTCCTGTCAGGTCTACGGCCGCGGCTCCGCGTTGCTCCTAGCAACACACCGAAGAACCCCGCTGTCGACGAGTCACGCTTCAGCTGACGTTATGAGTCTGAGTTTCGCTGGCGTAAAAATACGTTGTCTGGGATAGTTTGAAATCTGATAACATTGTTAAAGTCGGTTTTCATGTATTGACATTTCAATAAACCTTATCTGGTATTTACAAACCAGGATTCTGTTATAGTGCGACCGAAAGGCAATCTCAGCGGGCGCGGCCTGGTCAGAGTGCTAGCTGCCGGCGCGGCGCGATGCCCGGGTTCAACGGCTGCTTTGTTCCCTAGCAACCTGAGCTCGGCCGGCCCGGACTGCAGGAAGGCCATGAGGGACTGTGAGGACCTCATCGACGCCCTGGTCTACTACATCCGCGGCACCATCGCCGACTACCAGCCCGACGACAAGGTCAGCCCTGGGGCTCTCTGCCCCCCCCCCGCCCAGTGGTGTGGCCCAGAGCCTTCCTCTGGGGCTCTCTGTCTCTGCCCCCCCCCCCCCCGCCCAGTGGTGTGGCCCAGAGCCTTCCTCTTCTGCTAAGACTCTCCAGGCTAAGCCCCTCACAATAACACAATCACAGTCACATGTTAGATGTGCTGCACAACAGGAACTTGCTGGGAATCAGCTATTTTACTGAGACAGGCCCGTTTTAAATTGTAACTTTGTTACTTTTAATACTTTCCTGTATAATAAATATAAAATTAAAATAAGATAAAACAACAACAGGCTCAGACTCTTCAGGCGAAGGCCCCCACAATAACACAATCACAACAACATGCTGTTCAGACGAGGCCATTCTTAGGGTCAACCATGCACAATTTGTTCAAGTTCAAGTTACTTTATTTTGTACCCAAAGGTAGATTTTGTTTGCAGTAGAAGGCCTCTTGCTGGTCAGATGCACGGCGTTAGGGAGCAGGTAGGGGCCAGAGGTCAGGGGTCGTCTGGCTCAAGGAGGCCTACAGGTTAGGCGGCAAGCACTTGGCATCGAACCCGGTGCCTTCCAGCTAGGAGCGGGAAACACCCTGCCACTTCACTGATGCCTGTTTACAATATGCTGTGTTATGGGATATACAGTTATGGCCATCCCACTTCAATTCAAATAATCTCTCTCTGTGTCTCTGTCTCTCTCTCTCTCTCCCTCTCGCTCTCTCTCTCTCCCTCTCCCTCTCTCTCTCTCCCTCTCCCTCTCCCTCTCCCTCTCTACCGCTCTCTCTCTCTGTCTCTCTCTCTCTCTCTCTCTCTCTCTCTCTCTCTCTCTCTCTCTCTCTCTGTCTCTGTCTCTGTCTCTGTCTCTGTCTCTCTCTCTCTCTCTCCCTCTCTCCCTCTCTCTCTCTCTTTCTACCTCTACCTCTCTCTCTCTCTCTCTCTCTCTCTCTCTCTCTCGCTCTCCCCCTCCCGTAGGCCACAGAGAACTGTGTGTGCGTTCTCCACAACCTGTCGTATGCGATCGAGTCGGAGATTCCTCCGAGGTTCTTCAGGGACCTGTCGGAGGCCCCGCCCCCCCCCTCCTCCACCTGGTCCCCGGGCTGCTTCGCCCACCGGCCCCCCAAGAACACCACGGTGGGGGTCCCTCCGCAAACCTTCCATCTGTGACACTTTATAATAAGGGGGCGTTAATAAACGATTTATTTTTATTTAACGATCGTTAATGAGGCAATAAGCATTCACTAACGGTTAACACTTAACAAAGGGTCAGTATAATTATCTAATGGGGTTCATGTTTACTAATGAAGTTCATGTGAACTAAGGTAATGGTGTTCATGTAATATTAGGTACTCATTAGTTATTCATTGATACTTTATTGAACCCACTTACCCTAACGCTAATGCTAGATAATAATGCTCATTAATATGTTAACTATTGTTAATTAGTGATTCATTAATGTAAGCTTCTGTGAGGAACGTTTCATCTCACACAAAGCTCTTGAGTTCTCAGTATTTTTTATACCTCTTTGCGCCTTCTGTTTGTTGCACGGGAGGTAGGTGCACGTGTAGTAGGATGTTGAAATGATTAACACAACGATGATTGAACTTTCAATCCCAGTCTTCACCTTTCTCGTAACGCGTGCGGTGCGGTTGCAAGGGTTACCCACATTCTCCGAGGACAGCGCTGTCTGTCATCCAGCAGCTGACGCTCCGCTTACCCCCTAGGACCTGGAGCGACAGCGCCCCCTGCTGGAGGAGAAGGCGAACCCGCACGGCATCGAGTGGTTGTGGAGCGCCATCACGGTGCGCATGTACCTGTCTCTGATGGCGCGCAGCGGCAGCAACTTCACCCAGGAGGCGGCGCTGGGGGCGCTGCAGAACATCACGGCCGGACAGGGCATGGTGCGCTGGGTGGACCTCCTCTCTGACCGTAGCTCATCATGACCCCGAGTTGGTGCTGGAAGGGACATCGCTATACCAGATAGAATTCTGTATTTGTTTGAAGGTTTTATATACCTATGCTGATATGCAACTTGATAAATAATAATATATACATTAATAATAATTATGATACAAATATATACATACACCCAATACTAAGGACAATATTTGATATGATATATAATATAAATATCTGGCTTATATTTAATATTTTAGCAAATGTATAACTTTTTATTTTTCATTGTTAGTATTTTTCAATGATAAAATAACACGTAAACATTGATCCATTTGAGGGCTACCTGTCACTCACCTGACCCCCGTCCTATTGGCCCAGCTGTCACTCCCCTGTCCCATTGGCACAGCTGACTGTCACTCACCTGTCCCCCTGTCCCATTGGCCCAGCTCACTGTCACTCCCCTGTCCCCCGTCCCATTGGCCCAGCTGACTGTCACTCACCTGACCCCCGTCCTATTGGCCCAGCTAACTGTCACTCCCCTGACCCCCGTCCTATTGGCTCAGCTAACTGTCACTCCCCTGACCCCCGTCCCATTGGCCCAGCTAACTGTCACTCCCCTGTCCCCCTGTCCTATTGGCCCAGCTAACTGTCACTCCCCTGACCCCCGTCCTCTTGGCCCAGCTAACTGTCACTCCCCTCTCCCATTGGCCCAGCTAACTGTCGATCCCCTGTCCCCCTGTCCCATTGGCCCAGCTGACTGTCACTCACCTGTCCCCCGTCCTATTGGCCCAGCTAACTGTCACTCCCCTGTCCCATTGGCCCAGCTAACTGTCACTCCCCTGTCCCATTGGCCCAGCTGACTGTCACTCCCCTGTCCCCCTGTCCCATTGGCCCAGCTGACTGTCACTCACTTGACCCCCTGTCCCATTGGCTCAGCTCACTGTCACTGCCCTGTCCCAATGGCCCAGCTAACTGTCACTCCCCTCTCCCATTGGCCCAGCTAACTGTCGATCCCCTGTCCCCCTGTCCCATTGGCCCAGCTGACTGTCACTCACCTGTCCCCCGTCCTATTGGCCCAGCTAACTGTCACTCCCCTGTCCCATTGGCCCAGCTAACTGTCACTCCCCTGTCCCATTGGCCCAGCTCACTGTCACTCCCCTGTCCCCCTGTCCCATTGGCCCAGCTAACTGTCACTCCCCTGTCCCATTGGCCCAGCTGACTGTCACTCCCCTGTCCCATTGGCCCAGCTCACTGTCACTCCCCTGTCCCATTGGCCCAGCTGACGGAGGCTATCTGCTACACGGTGGTGCTGCGGGAGAACGGCCTCCAGCAGGTCCGCCGGATGCTGCAGGAGGGAGACCGCTCCGTGAGGCGCACGGCCGTGGCCCTCGTCAAGAACCTCTCCCGCTACCGCGAGCTGCACGCCCCCATCGGTACGCTGACCCTCCCTGACCTCCCTGACCCTCCCTGACCTCCCTGACCCTCCCTGACCTCCCCAACCCTCCCCGACCCTCCCTGACCCTCCCTGACCTCCCTGACCTCCCCGACCCTCCCTGACCTCCCTGACCTCTGTCCAAACATGTTCCTAAATGCTCCCCTCAGCCCCCACACCGCCCCCCCGTCACCTTCAGAGTCCGTTCTAACACGTCACTACGAGCCATGATTATTGACAATTGTTTTTGCAGATGAGCCCCATAGCAGCTCAACAGTCCTCTCACAGACACCCTGAATCATCATAACAAGGACACTGTGCCCCCTCTTCCCCCTGTATCGACTTCACGCGGGGGGGGGGGGGGTATTGTCGTGGTTACAGGGTGTTGGATACTCAGCCGAAAGGTCCCGGGTTCAATCCCCAACGGCCCCAGGCTCTAGAGCCGTCCTGGAGCCTCAAGCCCAACCCCTACCTGCTCCTTAACGACCCGTCTCTGTACTGTCTAACCCCTCCCTGCTCCTTAATGACCTGTCTCTGTACTGTCTAACCCCTACCTGCTCCTTAACGACCTGTCTCTGTACTGTCTAACCCCTACCTGCTCCTTAACGACCTGTCTCTGTACTGTCTAAACCCTACTTGCTCCTTAATGACCTGTCTTTGTAATTTCTAACCCCTACCTGCTCCTTAATGACCTGTCTCTGTACTGTCTAACCCCTACCTGCTCCTTAATGATCTATCTCTGTACTGTCTAACCCCTACCTGCTCCTTAATGACCTGTCTCTGTACTGTCTAACCCCTACCTGCTCCTTAATGACCTGTCTCTGTACTGTCTAACCCCTACCTGCTCCTTAATGACCTGTCTCTGTACTGTCTAACCCCTACCTGCTCCTTAATGACCTGTCTCTGTACTGTCTAACCCCTACCTGCTCCTTAATGACCTGTCTCTGTACTGTCTAACCCCTACCTGCTCCTTAATGACCTGTCTCTGTACTGTCTAACCCCTACCTGCTCCTTAATGACCTGTCTCTGGACTGTCTAACCCCTACCTGCTCCTTAATGACCTGTCTCTGTACTGTCTAACCCCTACCTGCTCCTTAATGACCTCTCTGTACTGTCTAACCCCTACCTGCTCCTTAATGACCTGTCTCTGTACTGTCTAACCCCTACCTGCTCCTTAATGACCTGTCTCTGTACTGTCTAACCCCTACCTGCTCCTTAATGACCTGTCTCTGTACTGTCTAACCCCTACCTGCTCCTTAATGACCTGTCTCTGGACTGTCTAACCCCTACCTGCTCCTTAATGACCTGTCTCTGTACTGTCTAACCCTCCCGGGGTAAACGACATGCATCAGAATTCACCATACGTCCCTTTAGTTAAGAGCGCCTGCTTAATTACTAGAGAGTAACTAGTTAATGGTAGTCCACTCAATCCCAGCAGGATATTATTATTATTTTTATCTTATTTTTCAGGACAATGCACATTAATAAACATGGACAGGTAAATGTGGCAGATTGTATCATGTGATCTAAAGTCCCATAACATAAGTTAAACTCCCCTGTCTTGGTTCATCTTGACCCAAAATGTGAGGATAACAATCATCTAAAGCCACCATCTGTTATTAGTCCGATCATGACCAAGACGGTGTTGACTGAGTCCAGAGTGGTGATCCCTGCCGTACCCCCCCCCCCCCCCCCCCCAGTGAAGCAGGTGCTGCCCGAGCTGGTGGGCATGCTGCCCCACTCGGACCAGGGGACGGAGGTCCCCACGGAGCTCACCGTCTGCCTCTGTCAGATCCTCACCAACTTCACCAAGAACGACACCAGCAGCGTCAAGGCCATCGTGAACCAGGGCGCCCTGCCCAAGGTCATCAACATCAGCACCAAGGACAACGGGTGAGTCCACGTGGAGGGCGGGGGGGGTCACACTGAGCTCCCCTTGTCACAGCGCCTGATTATCAATAGCCAATCACGCATATGTTTTTAGATATATGGATATTTATGTGTCAAATGCTCGACCTTTTTAGCTGCGTTTTGACCAACTGCATTATTCGGAAAAATGGTATTATATTAAAATACTAGTATTGTATTGTTGTCGCAGGCAACTTCAATTCAAACCAACAGAATAAATATCTGACGCTTTCAAAGTGTCTACAAGCGTGGAATGGCCCACAGCCAAGGCCGCCTTAATGCCCGGGGCCTGGGCTGAAGCCCCAGGGCCGCCTTAATGCCCGGGGTGGCCTGGGCTGAAGCCCCAGGGCCGCCTTAATGCCCGGGGTGACTGGGCTGAAGCCCCAGGGCCTTCGCCGGTCGGGGCCTATCATGAGCTGCAGTAAAAAAAGAAAAAATATATATATATATATTTGTTTATTTTTTATTTTATACTGGCCCATGATAGGCTCCCCGATCGGCGAAGGCCCAAGACAATGTGAATTTTTGTTTGGGGCTTACAAAGATCAGAGGCCTATCATCAGCCAAGAAAAAAGAGGGCCAGTGGCCTCTTGACACCACAGCCACAGTCGTCTCACCCCCCCCCCCCCCCCCCCCCCGCGCTCAACAACGGCAAAATGTCGGAAAAAAGTTACACATCTTCATTGTAAGATCCCCTCTCAGGGGGCCTACGAAACCTCTCAGCCCCAGGGCCCAATGGCAGGTTAAGGCAGGCCTGCCCACAGCAGACAATAAATAACACACAGGGTTTGAGTTATGATTCCATCTCTATGGGGGTCTCTTAAAGTTGTTGATGGGGGGGGGGGGGGGTGGAGACCGTACCGGCCTTGAGCTGAGTTGTTGAAAGTAAGTCGTAAATAAGCCCCTTCAGGTCGAAGCAAGACACCTCCGTTTCGCGTCCGTGTCCGGTTCGCCCTGTCTGGGCTTATTTTCCCGATAATGACCGGCGTTCTATTATCCCTTACTTAACGTCAATATCACTCTGCATGTGGAAGGGAAAATAGCTTTATTGGTAATTACAATATTATGCTGCTGTATTTTCCGAGACCCCCACAGATATTTGAGTTTGCTGCTTTCATGGGAGCCAGACCTCTCTATGGGAGCTCAGCTCCCACTGGCTCCCACCTAACTCAAACCCCGCTCACACATACATGAGTTACATAATGTTCTCGTGTTTCGTACTCGTCAAACGAACAACAGCGAGTGTAAAGGCGCTTTGAGCGGCCCAAGGGAGGACAGCACAGTGTACAAGGAGACCGTTACAAGGAGACTGTTACAAGGAGACTATTACAAGGAGACTGTTAAATGGAGACTGTTACAAGGAGACTGTTCCATGGAGACTGTTCCATGGAGACTGTTCCATGGAGACTGTTCCAGTCATTAAAGAAGGGACAATGGATTGTTTCTGTGTCCTAGCTTCGGTCCGACGCGGGCCGGGCAAGCTGCCTGTCTGCTGCTGCACACCATGTGGAGACACAGCGAGCTCCACGGGGCCTACCGGAAGGTACCCACACTCGCACTCACTCACTCACTCACACACCATGTGGAGACACAGCGAGCTCCACGGGGCCTACCGGAAGGTACCCACACTCGCACTCACTCACTCACTCACACCATGTGGAGACACAGCGAGCTCCACGGGGCCTACCGGAAGGTACCCACACTCGCACTCACTCACTCACTCACACACCATGTGGAGACACAGCGAGCTCCACGGGGCCTACCGGAAGGTACCCACACTCGCACTCACTCACTCACTCACACAGACATTCATACAGTCATTCACACAGTCATTCACACAGTCATTCACACACACACGCACGCACGCACGCACGCACGCACGCACGCACGCACGCACGCACACTCGCACACTCACACTCGCCCCGTGTATCTGAAGGACACAGTTTGTGGGTCAGTCAGTCCGTTTTCTCTTGATCCTGAAGCACCGGCCGTACGCTACAGAACAGTACATTACAGTACACTACAGTACATTACATTACAGTACACTACAGTACAGTACATTACAGTACACTACAGTACACTACAGTACATTACAGTACAGTACAGTATACTACAGTACGTTACAGTACAGTACAGTACACTACAGTACATTACAGTACAGTACACTACAGTACAAACACAAGTCATTTAAAAAACTGTTGCTCGTTGGTTGGGTTTTGTTTACTTAAGCCTGAGACAAAGAACGGTAAAGTAGGTGTGGCTTGTTGTATAATAGCATAGTAAACATAGGTGGGGCTCGCTGCTATTGTTCTCGTCTGGAGTGTTACATTTATGTGTGTGAAAAACACATTCAAAACAATGGGCCTTATTCACCTAGTGGCCATCTTGGCTCTAAACGCCAGCAGGATGGGGCAAAACGCCAGCAGGATGTCTAGTGCTGAGAACCAAGATGGAGGAGATGTGTTCGCCTGGCGAACCAGGCTAATGGTGCACGTATCGGGCAGTGGAAGTGCTTAAAAACCGTGTTTTAGATTGTACGTAACATTAACATACCAATGAGCTCTTTTGTGTTTGTCTCGAACAGGCTGGGTATAGGAAGATTGACTTTGTCAACAGCAGGACCACGAAAGCTGTGAACTCTTTGCAAGACTAAACCGTAGAATCACGAACCCAGCGCTGGCTGCAGGAAAACATTTGGTGCGGTGATTCAGAACATTTCGTGTAGATTCTATGTTAAATAAAATCAATGATCTGTTGTTCTAAGTTTTCAGATTGATTGTTTTGCAGATAGTTTGTTTAGTAGAATACTTAAAATAGCCCTTTTAAGCATTCCGTTTTATCTACTGGTTTTTTTTAACAAAAGCACGTATAATGATCGCATCAACCCTCGGAATGATTGAATGAATGAATGAATGAATGAATGAATGAATGGATGAATGTGGAAGGTTTGAAGCAATGTCAATGAGGAAAAAATTATGTAAAATTGAACATAATTTGAAGTTGAATTTCCTTTACTTATGTGTGTATTGTTTGTTTTTACAAATGTACCCCTTAGAGGGCAGCTTTGAGAACCATATGATTATAGTAGTTTTTATGTACCATCTGGTATTCTTTTGTATTTGTTTTTGTTTTGCACTGCTATGCGATTACTTTACGTTTCACCGTGTGGATAAATGTCACTTTGCAGGAAATTGTTCTGGAAACATCCATTTATTTTGTGAACTGACATTGAATTGACATTTTATTGGGATTTCAATGTGTTACTAATTCAAACGTCACTAACACACTTGGTATATAATCCATCAATACATATATAGTTGTCATGAATTTTGAAGTTTGGTCAATAATTATCAGTTTTTGAAGATTTGAAGCCATTATAATGATTCATAATATACAAGTTAAAAAGTTACATGAAGTTTAAAACACATATTGTGGAACGGTGGAAATGGTCTCATTGATTAGAGTGGAAGCGATCAGCAGCGGTGACCGCGGCGCGTACGCCTCCGGTGGAATCAAGCCTTGAGAGTAGACCGAGAGAAAGTGATGACGCTCTCAACAAAATGGCTGCGCCCATGAAGACATTTATTTTTTGCTTTTGTACCACGTAGGACAATTTAATGTCGATTTTAAATGCTCTTACACACTTGATTACATTGCTAATTTATTCCGTTCACCAATTTATAAATTGCCTGGTCTTGCTGTCCGTGCAATACAATGTAAAGTTGTGTTCATTTTCAGGCTGGTTTGCTAAAGAGGCTAATGTAGCTAACAATAAATAACGACTAGCCAACTCCATGCCACAATAGCAAAGACAAACAGGACGCTATGAATGCTCCGAGTCCGGAAGTGACGTCAAACGTGCAACTCGGAAAGCTGGCGTCCGAGGATTCAGGAACAGCCATGTGACAGTTTCGGTGTCCTCCTCGTTCCTTTACGATCACTCATGGAAATGTTCCACTAGTTGGCGCCATTTTTCCAGGAGTTACGAGAGAAATCCAATTTTTAAGGTAAGAAAGTATTTTTATTTATTTTTATGTTTTTTTTTCTATTACTGTTACCGTTGTAAAGTTGTATGAGTTATATCAGGTCAAACTATAGTTTCTCTAGTAAAGAATGGTGTGTCTCTCCCTTGCTAATGCCAAAGCCCCATGCCGATACAGCTAGTTTAGGAATGGATGCCAGGGCAAGGTGGGTTGTAATGCATGTTTTGAAAGTGTTACCATCTCCCCTCACATACAAAGTTATTACCAGAGAAGATGCTGAAGATGTGGCCCTGTTCTCAATAAAAACAACTGTTCAGCTCTCTCTCTCAAGAGACACAAATGCACACACACAAAGTATAAACGGTATGTTTTTTATAGTTTTTCATAACATTAATATGATCTTTATTCTCTATGTGAAGCATGGATTGTATGTTATACGATTCTATTTTTTCTGTATACGCGTATAGGCATAGGCTATAGATGTGTGTGGCATCCAGCCTGCCTTTGCCAATGTAACACACACACGCACACACATACACACACACAGAATGCATATGTTTTCATTTACAAAAGTTTAAGAATATTTTGTTTGGTGAATATATTTTCAAACCCTGTTGCTTATGCTTATCATTAAATCTGCATGTCAAATGGAGTCCCATTGTTTTTTTGCATTTTGACTACCTGTTACAACCTACCCCGGTACGTGTTACAACCTACCCCAGTACGTGTTACAACCTAGCCCGGTAGATAGGTTGTCGGTATACTGTATTTGTCATAATCTCACAAAATCCGTGATACAGTTGAGGAGATTTATATGGTTGCCACTTGTAGCAGACAAATGTGGGTACTTTGTCAAAAAGGTCCAGAACTGTAGCTTTAAAAACATATAGGCCTATAGTTTTAGGTGCTGAAGAAAAATGTGTTACAACCATATACCCGGTCTCCCCTATGTTGTGTCCGTACAACTTTATAACAACCCTCCTAGCCTCATTACCACCCATATAAGGCTTTAGTCCTATACTACATGAGGTAGGCTAATACATCTCAACAATCTTCAATCGAGGTTCTTCAAAGGACACCGCATAACTCCCGCATCTGCGCAGCACTCCTCGTGTCCCCTTCGGTCTCTGAAAGTCAGTGCTACTTTCCCAAAAGAGTGAGTTTTTGCGACTTTGAGATAGTCTCTGTAACTGGCGCTGATAACCTTGGCGTCCCGTCGTGTGACACCGCACTGCGGTACACCCGCAGGCGGGAGAACCCAGCCAGGCGGCTGTCAATCAAACATCCCGGCTCCCACAGCTCACCGATAAATGAGGAGTGAAAAAAGAAAAACGATAAAAACCTGTTTCAACCGAGTGGATGTGTGGAGGTTGTTTTTGGGTGTCTGCGTGTGTGGGCAGGGGTTTCGTGTCGGAGAGGAACAGGAACGGCTTGTTTATCTTTGATGTTTTCTGTTTCATCTGATGAGGACTTGTTTTGCTTTTATATAAATCAAACGATGTAGAACGCTGGAATTGTCCCAAACGTCGAAGCCTTTAAAGTAGACGGATAGTTTGTGTGTGTGTGTGTGTGTGTGTGTGTGTGTGTGTGTGTGTGTGTGTGTGTGTGTGTGTGTGTGTGTGTGTGTGTGTGTGTGTGTGTGTGTGTGTGTGTGTGCGTGCGAGTGTTGATGCACGTGTATAGCACGTCTCTGTGTTCGTGCGTGTGTTAGTGCCTGTGTGTGCGCGTGTCTGTTTGTCCCTGCGTGCGCGCGTCTGTGTTCGTGCGCGTGTACGCATGTCTGTGTTCGTGCACGTGTGCCAGCTTTATTGTAATACAGTGAGTAGCATCAACAGTGTCAGTCTCATATTCACACTCTTCTCAACACTTCTTCAATGGAGTTGAGCTCTAATTAAAAAAGGCGAGGATACACACTCTATTAGCGCGCAGCGGAGGCGGTTTATACCAAACTATAATCTCCGGGGAGACCCTTTCTAATGACTGCACTAGAAGACAGTGACAGATTTAATCAGAGCTCATTTTTCTAATTACCTTCATAGCACTGTAATTAAATAGTGGTTCATCCTCAGAATTTTTTTCTTTTGGTAAAAGACCTACTTTTAACTCGTCAAATAAATGTGATTCTGGGTTGACAAAGTGGTCGGAAGTGCCAAGTTAAACACATGTTGAAAATTAAAACATGTAATATTCGTTTTAAGGATAGGTACCTGCCGTTAAAACGATAATGTACATGTGTAACTTAACATGCTATGGTCTGCTACAAGCGAGCCTATCACGTGTATGATTGTAGCCGATGGAGCTTGGTCTGAGGTAGGGGACTCTGTACGCAATTGGATGCTTGCCGTCGCCTCCCTGTCGTCATTGTGTTAAACTGGCCAATAGCGCGCCAGGGGGAGAAGCCTGTCTCCCGCAAAAGCGTATCGGAACTTGAAGCAGAAAGAAATGTATTGCTCTTCTCCAGACCCTTCTGCAGCGGGGCGAAATCAAATCGCCGCCGTCAGAACGGGCTGGGGGCACCCAGTCTAGCTTGATTGTACATCACAGTTTACATTGAACAACACATTCCCCGCTTAGAGGACAGCGGCTCCTACGGCTCAAGGACTCCAGCAGCGAGGCAGATTCCCGCCGTCACAGGCCTTGAACCCGCGCACTCCATCACTCCGTTTATGATCCGGTTATTTCTCTAAATAACCTTCGAGCCATGCCTGCTGTCAACCCTCCTCTGTTCCGTCTTTGATCTGAAAGCATTTGTATTTGGTACCAGTGACCAGCGGCCGATGTCATTACCCGCGGCCCGGCGGCGGGTAATGACATCGGCTTCCAGCGCGCCGAAGGGCGCGTGCCGGTGGAGTGCGCGCTGTAGTGGAGCGAACTGTCGCTACAGTGATGGAGCGTCCTGATTGGACGGCGGCGCTGGGAGGGAACGCGTCTGGAATTCCTACTTGACTGAATTATTCATAATTCATAATTATTCATAATTTCTGTTAACCATGTTGTAGTATACTACTGCTATTGTACTATTACTATTACTACTACTATAGTAGGACTATAGTAGTAGTAGTAGTTGTTAGTAGCAGTGATGGTAGTTATATTAGTAGTAGTAGTAGTAGTAGTAGTAGTAGTAGTAGTAGTAGTAGTAGTAGTAGTGACAGACCTCATAGCAACAGCAGGGTAATGCATAATCAGCTTTAGGAATTCAAATCATGCCGTTTTACAACATAGCCATCATTCCACTAACCAAAGGTCCCGTAGCTTGAATATTCATTCCTGTGCTGTCGGCTGTTAGGGGACTCTGCTTCCTGTCATGTGACGGACCATCTGGTTGCCTCTTGGCTCTTTTTTTTGGTCCACACATATGCTACATATCTATCTACCTAGTGATGGGGTGATTCGCCCTGGTCAGAGCCATGGAGAGATGAGGTCAGCTTATCGCTGATAGCAGCTAACACTAACACACTCTAACTATGTTGTGTGCAAACATATTGCATTTCCCCCAGTCTCTCTCTCACTCACTCACTCACTCACACACACCTGCACGCACGCACGCACGCACGCACACACACACACACACACACACACACACACACACACACACACACACACACACACACACACACACACACACACACACACACACACACACACACACACACACACACACACACACACACACATGTTATGTCGTACTTCATTGGTAACCGCTACGCAGCGCATTTTTTTTTTATACTGCTCGTGGCGCCACCCATGTGATTTGCTATGGCAAGCCGAGTGTGCCACAATTCGACTTCAATTAAACGCGTTCTGAAACGCCAGCACGCGTGCCCAGAACGCGTTTTGGTTTTCCAGAACGCGTTCCGGCGTTTCAGCGCGCGCGCCCAGAACGCGTTCCGGCGTTTCAGCGCGCGCGCCCAGAACGCGTTCTGGCATTTCAGCGCGCGCGCCAAGAACGCGTTCCGGCATTTCTGCGCGCGCGCTCAGAACGCATATTAGCATATTAACAGCACGCGTGCTGTTAATATGCTAATGCGCTCCTCCCCTCAATATTCTCAGCCAATAGATTTGAGCCGTTTTCACCCAATCATATGCTAGGGCAAACACACAGACAACATCAGTCGAGACCAGGGCCCCGTTTCCCGAAAGCGTCGTTAGCCTAAGTGGATCGTGAAGTGCGTCGAAAGGGCATCGTAGAGTTTTCACCGCGTTTCCCGAAAGCATCGTGGGGAACGAACGTCTTGAAAACGCTCGTAGCTAACGAGTACTCCAGGGGTGCTCGTAGGTACTCGTAGGACTCTAAGAGAATCGTCAGCTATAGCCTCAGTGGCGACACCATCGGACATTCCGTCTATTGGATGCGTTTTATTAAAACGCATTGCGCCTTTATGTTCTTAGTTTGGTAATTAATAAAGATTATTAATTAATTTATTAATAAAGATGTTAAAATGGCCAAAATAAAACGGGACAGTCCAGAAAATGTTTGCGCAGGCAGGGCACTCAAAATGTGTGAGAGAAAGTGGGGGGATTTGTGCAGACTGACATAGGCTACTCATAAAACGTAGCATAAAATAATGTAAAAAATAAAATTAAATTAAAAAAATTTAAAATAAAGAAATAAAATAAATTATAAAAAACAAGCAAAGGAGCAGGTAAAAGGCTGGGATATGGTGGGGATTGGTCACGTTGACGGGAATGTTTAGTGACATGTGGGAGGGTGGAGGGGGTTAAAAAAAAGTCTCAATCACTCTTCGACGCGCATGAAAACCAGCCGCGTAGTTATGAGGGAGGCCGTCCTCACACCGATCTTCCTCGTCGTCATCGTCCTCAGCGTCCTCCGGTTCAAGCAATGCCACCCCAGCCTTAGCTGCAATGTTGTGCAACATAGCCGTCACACATATCACGGCGCATGACTTGGCCGGCGAAAACTGGAGCCCTCCGCCTGACTTGTGAAGGCATCTAAAGCGCAACTTCCACCTCCCGATCGTGCGCTCAACGATGCACCGGGCCAGACGGTGGGCTTCGTTGTATTCCTCATCAATACATACCTTACCCTATTTCCGGAGGGGCTTTTATAGCCAATCAAATTATCAATCAAGGAAACCCTTATGCGGAATCAGATTAAGTCGGCTCTCTTTGCTGCGCAAAGCATGTTTCAGAAATCAGCCCATTAAGATAAATGTAGTTGTCACACAAGCTATTTTTAATTTTTTGTCATATGGAATTATTTCAGGGGGGAAAATGCCGTGAAACGCACAGTGCATTCAGGATTAGGACTGATATATGTCGGTTTAAGCCTAATCAATTGTGTTTTAATGTCTTTAGCAATCATATAATTGCAGTCTATTTTTTTCGTAGGCTACTCTGCTGTTGTCCTTGATGGGGATATATTTTAACCCTTTTTAACACAATTTTCCTGCGACATTCCTGCGTCTCCCCCTCCTACAGAGCCCATTTAAGCACCGTGTCAGTAGACAGTTACAATCCTACGACGTCGTGAGTGCAGCGAATGCGCGTTCACGTTAAGAGGAGTTTCGGGAAACGCTCCAAAGAAATTATCGATGGATCGCAAGATCCATCGGGAGAATGATCGTACGAGCGAAGATCCATCGTTATCGGGAAACGGGGCCCAGAGCTCTTCTTTCGCGAATCAGTTTCTCTCACTCCTAATCAGGAGATTGTCGGCAGGTGCTGGTTGGACCGGGACCGCAGTGTATAGAGCCTGCCCAGACAGGCTTCTCCCTCCTCCCGGCATTTGATTTCTGCTGTTTGTTTGTAACACATGGACTGATGTTCACTTAATAACAATATAGTAATAACATACTAACTAACTAATATAAATATATGATTCATATATTCCTCACCATGACCTGACGTGTAGACACTGTGAAAAAGAAATAGGAAAAAGGTGACCAAAACGTTTCACTAAATTAAAGGCTATGAGTGAGTTTGTAGGTGAGTTACAAATGTATCAAGAGTAGAGGCCAGTTTAATGTGAAAAGGGATGGTTAAATGGTAAATGTTGTGAATATTTTGGGGGCAATTTTGGCTGCAATATTTTCTGCATAGGCTATACACCAACTATTTATGTAATGTGACAGGAGCAGGATGGAAGTCTTCCTAAAGGGCATGGTCTGTTGGGTACCAATGGTTACCATAGTATCAGTTGTAGTAGTATCTATCTCCTCACCTCCCTATATTATATATATATATATATATATATATATATATATATATATATATATATATATATATATATATATATATATATATATATATATATAGATATAGATATATAGTTTTTTCTATCTGTCTCATTCCAACTGATGAAGTGAATTATACCTCGTCTTATAGGCTACTACCACGTACAGGCTAAAACCTGCAACTGCATGTTAATACTTCAGACGGACTTATTTACTTCTAATGGAATTTTAACTCTAACTTCTGAACTCTTTTATTGTTTTTATTGTACTCAGAAGACGAATAAGCTGACTCATGTAATGCTGTAATAAATAAATGTAATAAACGATACGCTATAAATAAAAGTATTTTTTAATTATGTTATCATAGTTGCCACGGCACTTACCATACACAATGTTCGGTCAAGTAGCTTAGATAGTGTATAGTCAAAGTGTATGTACTTGTAGTGTTCACCACCTCCACATTAACCACCTAATTTGAAACATCTTTCGACTTTAAGAACGACGCAACAGAAAAGATTCGCGAAAGAAGAGCTCTGGTCTCGACTGATGTTGTCTGTGTGTTTGCCCTAGCATATGATTAGGTGAAAACGGCTCAAATCTATTGGCTGAGAAAATTGAGGGGAGGAGCGCATTAGCATATTAACAGCACGCGTGCTGTTAATATGCTAATATGCGTTCTGAGCGCGCGCGCAGAAATGCCGGAACGCGTTCTTGGCGCGCGCGCTGAAATGCCAGAACGCGTTCTGGGCGCGCGCGCTGAAACGCTGGGCGCGCGCGCTGAAACGCCGGAACGCGTTCTGGGCACGCGTGCTGGCGTTTCAGAACGCGTTTAATTGAAGTCGAATTGTGGCACACTCGGCTTGCCATAATTTGCCGCCCCCCACAAATATGCCGCCCCGGGCGACTGCCCGGTTCGCCCGTGCCTAAAACCGCCACTGCACACACACACACACACACACACACACACACACACACACACACACACACACACACACACACACACACACACACACACACACACACACACACCTATTGTAGATGTAAGGTAGAATTAAACTATGTCTGTAGATCGGGGAAGACCTATATCCTTAGAGCCGAACTACCTTGCTGTTTCTATCTTAGTGATTTACGTGGTTTATGATGTAGGCTAGTTTATATGTAATTGCAATGTTATTTGGTGGACAACGGGGAACATGTACAACTCTATGATGTCCTGCAGAGGGCAGTAGTGTTGTATTGCAGTCATTAGCAATCGTTGGAGTGCAAAACCTGACAGAAAGATATTGGCCGGAGAACAACATTGGCATTCATCAAAAACAAATAAGACACAATTTAGTTTTTTATTGCATATTTGAAACAAATCACATCTGAAATGACTTAATCTGCAAAAATTAACAGAGTTTTCAATTTTCTGGAACAAGAATGCTCCGATTTTTTTTCCTCGCGTCCATCATTCCCTTTTAATTAAATCCTCTTTCATTATTGAAATTAGCGGAATAATTAGGCCACAAAAACCATGATTGCTAATCCTTAAAAAAAATTGAAACACAGAGAGATGAAACCAAACCTCTCTGAGCATTTTCCTCTCATGGTTTTAAGATTCAAATTATTACATTAAATTCATTTTTTGTTCGCATAATATGGGTTTAGCATAAAACAGCTTCCTCCTTTTTTTGGTAAAATGAATTCGGTAACCTTCAGCAGTGGTCATGTGCTGTTTGTGTTGAGATAACCCTCGCACTCAGCTCTAATCCCATTATTAAGAGATAAACCCTGGTTTTCCCAGAAAGGCGTTCTCCGACGTCTTTCCCGCTCCTGCGCCAACTCTGTGTTTACAAGAGCGGGAAAAGGCCTATCTCGGGGAAATATTCATGGCTCTTCTTATAAATATTACACATCATAAACACGGGAATAGCTCATGGCAACAGGTGTCCAAGACACATGGACGTTGTTTTGTGTGGCCATGAGGGGAAAGACGCAACACGGATAAGTGCAATGCTGCCGCGCGCTGCTGTTTGTCACACGCGCACACGTCTGGGAATAGGCGGAAGGCGAGAATGGGATTCTTTCACTGGATAAGTGACATTTGGATCCAGGGGGACCCCCCCCCCTCCCGGAGACAGACGGTCCATTGTCGGGGGGTTCGAGGCCACTTGGAATGTTGCCATCGTTTGAAGTATTCATTTCAGATTCCGACATTCTTTTGCCAAGTGTGACCAAAAAAAAATCCATCTTAAATTCAAGACGGTTCTCTGTTGAAGAGCTACCCTTTGGGATTGTGGAAAGCGCCCGACATCTCTCTCTCTCTCTCTCTCTCTCTCTCTCTCTCTCTCTCTCTCTCTCTCTCTCTCTCTCTCTCTCTCTCTCTCTCTCTCTCTCTCTCTCTCTCTCTCTCTATCTCTCTCTCTCTCTCTCTCTCTCTCTCTCTCTCTCTCTCTCTCACACACACACACCCCTGTTCCAAGGTAGGCCTACATGTGTGCGTCTAGACGGCCGCACTGATCCCAGGAATGTGAGGCATGTCAGTGCCTCCTTTCTGATGTCACACAGGCCGCGGCTGCTGGGGCCATGGGAAGGACACTTCTACACCCCCACCCCACCCAACAACACCACCAGCAGCAACACCACCACCATCTCCAACCACCACCACCACCCAACACCACCACCACCCCAACCATGTCCTTGTCCGGTAGGGGAGTTTTTATCAACAGATAAGTGGATTGTTTATGTCCCTAAAATCTGTTTTTATTTTGCTAATCGTGATCATGTGTGGTTTATTACCCTTCACCAATGCTCGGTTTGCATGTGCCAATCAAGAAAGGGGGTGTTACTTTAAGAACCAATCGGAAACTTAGCCGTAATGACGTCATCCTATTCGCGCCTGTCAAACTCCTTCACAGAATTACGAAACGTCTACGGAGCCAGAGTCATCCATGTGTGTGTGTGTGTGTGTGTGTGTGTGTGTGTGTGTGTGTGTGTGTGTGTGTGTGTGTGTGTGTGTGTGTGTGTGTGTGTGTGTGTGTGTGTGTGTGTGTGTGTGTGTGTGTGTGTGTGTGTGTGTGTGTGTTGGTGTATAGGTGCGTTCACATCGCTGGGAATTATGGGAAAAACCTTTTCGCGACGTCGGAAAGTTCGCGTGAACGCCACCTCATGACGCTGTTATGATTATACTTCCGTTCGGCAACTGGGGCCAAATTTAGTTAACAGAGTTGCCCAGTTGGTGACGTATGGTGACTCATTGTTTACTAGTGATGCGCATGACCATGTTGGACCTCAACACAAAAGTTCTGAACTTTGTGTTGAGGTCCACTGTTCCAAAAGTTTTGAACTTTTGGAACAGTGCTTAAATTTGCATACGCGATCTGATTGGATGACGGATCCGTCGCTGCCGAAAAAGTTGAACATTTTTCAACTTTTTTGACGGAGCCGAAGGCTCCAACGGAACGGACAGATCCACAATGCATTGCACGTCCGTCCCGTCCCCATTCAAAGTCAATGGGGAACAGTCAACGGACGGAGGTAGTGGGCACGAGGCGTAATACCAACGAGCACGTGACCGGGCAGCCAATAAGATGCATGTGTAATAGCCCGTGGTCCACCTATAGAGGGTGACATCTTAATTATCCGATCTACAAGTGGTGTTTGGGTTTGTTTCTTTAAATCAGAAGCAGACAATCGGTTCTGTGAGAACCTGACGTTGTGTCAAAGTCCGCCACTCCATCTGTCCAACCCTCCAGACGAGAGTTTATGGAAATGAACATTTCAATGACAAGCGAGTCACCTGCAATACTGCATGATCAGCATCACAGGCAATGTTAAACAAGACGCTGGATGTACAAACATGCACGTGCAAGCGCGCACACACACACACACACACACACACACACACACACACACACACACACACACACACACACACACAGATCATCGTAACCTCACATAACAAATGTCCACATGTATCACTTCCGGTATCTATTTATCCCTGACACAAACAGATATGTGTGACACTAATAACAACAACACGGAGTCTGAATCTTTGTAAGGCAAAGTTCTATAAAGTAAATATCTGTAGGCCTAGTTTTTCGCCAGTGCTTAAGATAAGATAAAACTTTTTTAATCCTCCGTGGGAGAAATTTGTTTGTTGCAGAACAGCCCAGCAGCAGTGGAGGGACACAGAATAAAATAACAATGCAATAAATACAATAAATACAAAAAGCTAATGTATAAGTAGAAGCTTATAGTTAAAATAGGGGCAAAAACAAGACAAACAGAACCAACATCAAGATGGGTGATGCATATACACATATATACGCATAGCTTGATGGCATACTTGGTTTTAGGTGTATTTTACAATGGATGAAGGCAGTTTGATTTAATGCAAAGACAAAGTTGGATAAGACAAATTGTTAACGACTAGAAAACGTAAACGACACTATTAAAAAAAAAGTAACAGTCAACAGCAATATCACGTGTTATTTCAGTAAAAAAAAAAAATCCACAAAAGCAAAAGTCGGTCAAATATTCAACAAAGGTGGCTTTATCAAAATGTAAACAAACATCATGGCATTGCCTCCTCAACAAAATGAACGGTAAGCAACGGTACCCCCCCCCTCCCCGGATAGCAGCCCCCCCCCGCCGCCCCGCGGGTCCTTCGGTGTCCCCGGCAGTGCAGTGCAGCTTTAACCGGTCGATGATGCCTTGCGATGTCCCAGTTCTGCTGTAATTTACAACAAGCCTTGGCTTCATGATGGGGAGGAGGTCCGCTCTGTGTTGTTGAGGGGGAGGAGGGGGAGGGGGAGGGGGAGGGGGAGGAGGAGATCACGTCCATCGCTTATTGGGGACGCCGCGATGACTGGACTGAACGCGTGTTTACACGCATCGCCGCGCGCAGACCGCAAACTTTGATCACGAGGACGCGTTCAGTCACGATTTGGCGTACACATAGGCACGCACACACACACACACACACACACACACGGACTACGCTATAGTGGCCCGCCTAACATGCGGGGGAAAGTAACGGGGTTCGGCCGAACGGATTCGCCAAAACAACCGCAGAAGAACGCGTACTGGTAGAATCCGAAGCGGTTTGAAGACCAACTTGTACGGAGACCTCCGGGCCTGAAGGTAAGAGGCTGTGGAGCTTGTGGAGGCGGACTGCGGTGCAGGGATGTGTGCTACTCCAGGGTAGCATACTACTATTCCTTTGGAAGTAACTTAAATGCGTCAGCGGAGGATCCGAAAGGGATGCAGCGGCTGATCGACGCCGTGCAGCCCGTTAAGTGCTGCATCATGTATCGATACCGATGGTATATAGTAGCTGCATCATGTATCGTTCCGATGATTTTGAGGTGGTATGCTTCGAGGGAAACGTTGTGTCGATACTAGAGGATAGCATGTGAAGGCATACGGAGAGAAGCTACGGCCGAGGTGCAAAACAAGCATAAGTAGTTGCATAACTTTTATTTTTTTTCAGCTTCAGCATCTTGACTAGACGTACGACGCACAGATGAGCTCTTTTAAAACGACAACAACGGCGATCGATGGGGTGGTTAAGGGGGGATATTCCATCATTGCTAGCAACTGATCGCCCGAATACCTTCTCCATAACCTTGTTGGTCGGTGTGTTCGCTGTACCCGTCCTATCTGCTGGGATTGGTAGGATGGGACTGAAGAGGTCACTTATTGGAGTGGATTTGGCGCTGGCACAGATAAATCACTTTAAACACTTAGGCGGTAACCGCTCAGTCAGCAGGGCTGTTAATATTCGGTACTACTAGAGTTAAGAGCCAGGGAAAGACCTTCATGTGTTCTCTGGACGTACATGAGGAACATGAACCAGGACGCAATGCCTACACTGGTACACACATCTCCGTGTCCGCTATGTCTGCAATTCATGAGGATAGGGTTGGACAGTTTGTCATTTGGTTTGATTCTAGTTTTCTGTTTTATGCAGTCAAATGTGACTAATCTTCAGCTAGTTTAACCACCACCATTTTACAACTAAGACAGACACAGATCTGCTCACAACACTTGAGTGGCTGAACAACATAGACTCGTGTGTTGTGCTATTTCCCAACCCCAGCAGTGCCCTATAAACATAGTTTCCCGGTAACGGTACGGTTCCTCCGCCGTGCCGCTGCAAAGCCAGGTTTGTTGATGTATTTTAAGTAGGACAACACCGCTGTGCTTCGTCCTCCGGCTCAAATACAAAGATTAGATCTGTGCTAATTTGGTGTGAAATTAGTCAGCAGTTCTGCCTCCAGTCCAATATCCCACCACTAGCACCACCACTACCACCACCACCTCCTCCAACACGACTAACACCACCACCACCTCCACCCAGCATCTCCACCACCCTCTGCCCCCCCCCCCTCCCCCAGCCAGGCCAGCTTAAGGCGCGGTCTTAGGGTTAAAGTCATATGATGTCCACCAAGCCTGATTAGCTCCAACCTACGAGAGCAGGTGGACGGGTTGATGTTGCCGCCGTCGGGTTCCTCTCTTCATATTATTAGCCCAGCGTGCAGTGATGGATAATAAACTAATCTGATTGGTTTGGGAGTGGAGACAAAGTTGATATGCTCAATGTGAGAGCAGTGTATTAAAACATATTTGTTTCCCACATATGGTTAAGTGGATTAGGGTTGAGTGGCTGAGTCGTCCACCACTATTTGTTCAACGGATTGACTGGGTATGTCTTGAGGAAGTCGTCCATATCAAGTTTGCCACCAAACTAAGGTCTGACTGGGCTGGATTTGAGCTTGTTTATACTAGCGTGTGCGTGTGCGTGTGTGTGTGTGTGTGCAGTTGTAAACACGAGTCAACAAATGCTCCATATCAATAACAACGTCCCATCGTAATGGAAGGGCCTTTTATTTAGGTATAAAGTGATTTAATGACGCTGTTGTTGCGTCGTTAGTGCATGGCCTGCTTGGGTTCAGCTCTAACTTTTGATAGACCTTAAGCTAGCTCAGGCTGTGCAGCTTAATCAGAGCAGATCCTACATGTGGGCTAATCTGAGCTGAAGCACTCGGAGGAGGAGGGGGTCAGGATACCGGACCGCTGGGTGGTTCTGTAAAGGAAGTCTGGAGGAAGTGAACACGGGTCTGGGGGTGAGCCGGTCCACGGTCTCGTGCGGCTCTCTGAACAGCGCCTCAGGAGAATGTGTTGCACATTAATGGAATAAGTGATCAAGCTACGTCCGTCCGTCCGTCTGTCTATCCCCCCCACCCCCCCACATCAACGCTCCGGTAGGCCGTAGCCACCTGGCGGCCAGGTTGGGGGGTTGGCCCAGGAAGACCTCTACCATCTCTGGGGATCCCCCCGAACCTCCTAGACCCCCCCGCCCTGCCTCGACGGTACGGCCGCTGGGGGGACGAGGGCTATGGCTGACCAGTGTACCCCCCAGCCCCCCCTCCAGCCCCCAGGGGGACGAGGTCCATGGCTGACCAGTGTACCCCCCAGCCCCCCCTCCAGCCCCCAGGGGGACGAGGTCCATGGCTGACCAGTGTACCCCCCAGCCCCCCTCCTGCCCCCAGGGGGACGAGGGCTACGGCTGACCAGTGTACCCCCCAGCCCCCCCCTCCAGCCCCCAGGGGGAGGGGCACAGAGGAAGTGACAAGGGAAGCATGAGAGGGCTTCTTCATTGTCGACGATTGTTTTGCTCTCTTCTCCCCCCCCCCCCCCCCCCCCCCCCCGACCCAATCAACCCGGTCATCTGTGCACGGCGCACAACAAAAGCCGGAGCCGCGTTGCCACGGAAACGGATTGTTTGCAATCCACTCATTCGGGGGTCGTCATGTGCGCAGTCCCCCTCCCCTCTCTTGTGTGTGTGTGTGTGTGTGTGTGTGTGTGTGTGTGTGTGTGTGGGTGTGTGTCTCGTCTGGGAACACTTCTACAATCTTGCACGGCCCTTTAAAGAGGTTGTCACTGATTACACGACCAGATGCCCAGGTGTCTGTGGCAGCCTACTACCCCACACACACACACACACACACACACACACACACACACACACACACACACACACACACACACACACACACACACACACACACACACACACACACACACACACACACACACACACACACACACACACACACACACTCTTGAGAAATAATGACCGGCTCCAAATGGGGCATTTGAATTGATTAGTTGACAACAAGTGTTCCAATTTGTTTGAGGATTAGTTCCTTGTTGGGCCCTGATTTTAAAGACTGCTCAGATGCCACCGAACACGGACCACCGTTAGCATCACAAAGAAGCTGAGTTTGAGAGATGAATCCCGGATTCCAACCTGATATACAAAGCGAAAATAAGAGACAATCCTTGTTCTTCTGATCCCCTATGTGTTCTCTGATAGTCTCTACTGTTGTTTCTTTAGCAGTACAAGCCCAGACTTCTGCTTTGATTGTTCTCCGCTTGTCGGGTCAGGATAGATATCGCTCGGCTATGGCTTTATATTTATTGCAATGTCTTTGATACGCACTGGAATATGTTTTGATTGCTGTGAATGCAGAAGGCCGTTTGTATTCTACATTGAGGTTCTGGCAGTATGTTGAACTTCACAGTGTAGCAGTCTGCCTAGTTTTGCATACAGTATGATGAAGGAATACTTTGGTACATGTTGTGAATATGTCATAGGTTGCTAGGTTTCATACCATTTTGCAGTAAATTATTATTTAATTGTGTGACTAAGGACTCCATACTCACACGCTGGCCCTCTCCCTGCGTGGGTCAGTGTTGATGACGCAGTGATTAGCTGATTAATTGATATAAATAGCAGTAGTAGTCGGTCTATTAGGTTTAGATGCAAGAAATCGACTAAACAATTCCAGCTTCAAGGAGCTTCAGGAATGCTAACATTTTGTCGAGATTTAGATCCTGATGAAGGGAACGGCGAGCTGTATGCTGGCTGCTCCCCGGCCGAGCCAGCATACAGCTCGCCGGTGCTGGACGTTGGCCACTATTGATGACATCATCTGGAAGCATTGCTACGGACATCTTCCCTTATTGCTGACTCCTCCTCACAGACCTGCTTTGGTCGCGTGTGGCGGGCAGCCGCGGTCTTCACGGACGCCGTCCTTTAGACACACGGCCATGATGGGTGACTTTAGGGAGAGATGGACTCAATGAAACCACAGAAAGAGCGGAGAACATGGAGCCAGAGCTGTGTGGCAGCAGGGATCTCCTCCAGAGCTGCAGATGGTGGAGGCTGGCGTTCTGTTAGGTGGGCTCCGGGCTGCTCGCCGTTTCAAAGTCAAGGAACCGAGCCAAGCCCGTCGTCCACCGGGGCCCGGGAAGACATCCACTCCCCCACTCCGTGTATCGGGGCGGCAGGCATCTGAATATTAACCATCTGCTGCCGCGCTTCCACCACAAATATATGCGCTGTTAGATCCATCCGGAGCCTGCTGCTGGCAGAACCACTGGAGAGACGTTCCCTCCAGTGAGTTCTCTCCATCTACAGAGTGGGGAGTGTTGCATAAGACCCCTTCTGAGTTCTTCCGAGGATAAACTTGGTCGAGGCGTGTGTTATTGTTGACAGACCTGAAGGAGCCGTGTCCGAAGACACTGCATCATTCCTGGAAAAGGAAAAGCCCTTTTTCCGAAACACTGATGCACAGAGACGCCCAGACCTTCTTGTCTTATGATAAGGCTCGGACTCCTACAACAGGGGGCAGATTATTTATATGAAGCACACAGCGACAGTTTCCAAGATGGTTCTTGTGAATGAAAGATATCGGTGAAGCACTTTTCTCTACGTTTTTAATGCGGTCCACTTTTCTAGACTATCAGGAACAAACAACACTAGGTTCTGAAATGACCCCAAGATGTGATTATAATCTTCTTTCTGAGACATAACTCATTGTTTCACTGGTAATGCTTTTCCATTGGCAGGACTTTTATATTTTTGGTTTTCTAATTCTGTTGTTAAGTCCCTCCAATGAACCGCCTGGTGAAACTCATTGTGTTATAAATAATAATTGTCCCCCGAATCGTTCAAATTTGATGATCTATTGGTTGTTTAATTTGACGTGGAGGCAAGCTTTGTCTATGTTTCCAATATCCGTGCCATCAAATATTGAGACCAAAGTGTGTGTGTGTGTGTGTGTGTGTGTGTGTGTGTGTGTGTGTGTGTGTGTGTGTGTGTGTGTGTGTGTGTGTGTGTGTGTGTGTGTGTGTGTGTGTGTGTGTGTGTGTGTGTGTGTGTGTGTGTGTGTGTGTGTGTGCGCGTGCGCGGTTAGTAACGTGAGTGTGAACTGGCACTTGTACCGATTCAAACCTATGTGCAAAGTTCTGAATTGCCGTCACTCACTAAACAGGTCATCACCACGTATTTAACACAACCTTGACTATTAATGTATTTTGATGTACTACTATCATATCTCATTCAGCAGTTATGCAGTTATCTGTTTATACAATACCACACACTTTCATTAAGTTCTTAAAATAAACTCTTAACAAAACAGAAACTATTTCACACATTTACTTTACGTAATCATGTATAATATGTATCTGAGGAGGCACTTGGTTTAAGAACCACGGGTAGAAGCTTTTCTAAAGACTTTGAGCTCGCTATTTTTAGTGATAACTTGGCTTGAATGTCCTTCATCAGAAACCACTTGTAGCAGCAGATCTTCCTGCGTAGCGAACCTTGCACATAGATCCAGAGCTGTTGACCTCACATCTACTGTAACTCGCCACAGATGTTGAATAACCTCATTAATAAGGAATTCTTACAGCCAGTGAATTTCAAATCTGGGCTGCGTTTTGTTTTTTCAGGGGATCCTCCCAAACTATCTGGCAAAAACCACAGTGCAGTAAACCGCAATGTGGCCGTTCATGTAATCCAGCAATTACTCAATTAGACTTTATTCATAGTTGGTCTTCATCACAGACATTCCCGAACCCACCCAGCTCCATATGGGTGGTGGTCCTGTCTGTCAGTCTGTGGTCAGGCATGATGTCATCGCCCTTGGAGGACCTGTTTTCCGCTACATACTTCATCCCATCGGACCCTCGTGTTCTGTTGTTTACCGCCGCAGCGGTCTGGAGCCCCGCCCCCCTGTACCCTTCACAGACCAGCAAAAGAATGATTGTTACCAAAAAGAAACACCCTCTTGTTGCAATGCATTCTGGGTCCTCCTTTGGTCTCCTTGTTCTTTGTAACCTCCACACTCCCACTTCGATTTCTTCCTTTCTTCTTGGCCCCATGTCCTCCACCCCTCCTCCACCCCTCCCCCACCCCTCCTCCACCCCCTTCCCCTCCATCCTCCTCATCCTCCCTTAACGCCGCTGCAGTCCAGAGGACGAGAGGAGGCGGGGCTTAAAGCGGCGGTTTCTGCGTTAGTGTGACCGGTTCGGTTCGTCACTCCAGCCTGTCTTCAAAAATCATCGTTTTCAGTCTCAGCGTCAGAACTCGGTTGATACTAAACTTCCTGTCTCTCAACCAATCATCATCCAGCGCTGCTCAAACGTCTGGGAGACGCGTCAACCAATCACTGCGGGGTGAGAGCCGGTCTCGGTGCCCGGGGGTAGCGCTCTGACTCATCATGTCCCGCCTCGTCTCTTTGGTCTGAACTCTTCCCTCCTCGTCCCCCCTCCTGCTGCGGCCCCCCTGTTCCCCCCGCCCGGCGGCTCTGGGACGGGTGCCCTCGTTCCCTGGGCCTGGGAGTCCCACACCGGGGGCAGTACGACCGACCGGCTACCGATCAGCAGCAGCCCCCCGACCACAGACCCCCCAGGACCCAGGCTGCACCCTGACCAGCCCAGGGCCTGTGGTGGCGGGGGGGGGGGCTGTAGCCCAACAGGGCCTTGTTCCAGGTGGGGGGGGGGCTGTAGCCCAACAGGGCCTTGTTCCAGGTGGGGGGGGGGCTGTAGCCCAACAGGGCCTTGTTCCAGGTGGGGGGGGGGGGGGGAATGACGGCTGCAGGAGTTTAATTCTGGCCGCCATAAAGATTGAGAAGGTCCAGTTGGTTAAGAGTAGCCCCGGGCAGATTGGAGAGCAAAGGGGTGTGTGTGTGTGTGTGTGTGTGTGTGTGTGTGTGTGTGTGTGTGTGTGTGTGTGTGTGTGTGTGTGTGTGTGTGTGTGTGTGTGTGTGTGTGTGTGTGTGTGTGTGTGTGTGTGTGTGTGTGTGTGTGTGTGTACACATGTGCGTGCGTGCGGCCGCGGACAGAGCAGTGACCAGCTGGGTTCAAAGCCGTTAGCATTAAAGCCTTTTTGTTCCGTCCTTCCTTCCTTCCTTCCTTCCTTCCTTCCTTCCCTCCCTGGTCGGTGTGTTCCCTGTTCCCTCTCCCTGCTGCACTGCCTCTCTGCTGCCGTCGTCTGGCTCCAGCTCCGTAATGGCTGCCTGCTCCACCGCCGCCCAGATGCTAGTGTCAGCATCTTTGAGATGACTCTCATCCAGCACAAGAGGAGACACACACACACGGCGGTGGTGCCGTTGTCATTGCCCATCGTGGTCTTTGCCCCCCCCCCCGCAAAGATGCGTGTGTGTCCAAAAGAAAAGACTGCAGCAGCGCCGTCCCTGTTTGCGGCGGTTCGACCGTGTAGCGCGGCGGCGGCGGCTACTGCTGCTGCAACTGTTTGCTGTGAAACTTTATTCAATCATACCTTCGTTTACAAGGCGTTCCCCGCTCAGGCAGATCGGGACAAAGGCTGCGTCGTTCTGCTGAGTCGTCTCTTCCCGTTGTCGCGGTGATAAATACCTGGTAGCACTTCCTGTTTGGATCCCCTCTCGCTGCGAGTGGACGAACTGCCCCTTCAGCAGACGCTCTCACCCACCTACCAGGGATACCTTCCTTCCGGGTCCGTCAGGAGCGCCGGGAGGAGCAGCGTGGGGGGGGCGGGGCTTTTCGCTGAAGGCGGGGCTGCAGGTTGCCGTGGATACTGTGGTTTGAAGTCTGAACTCTGAACCGAGCCATCAGCTCTAGGGCCTAAAAAAATACATTGTTTGGTTCCGGTTTCCGACCGACCCTGTCAATTTATGTGCGACCAAAATTATTTTATGAACTTAAAAAAGGAAAATCATTCGCTGCCGCTGGCAAAAATAAAATAAAAAAATAAAATAAATTCCCTACCTACCCATGACCTCAACTGACAACCAACAGGTACCAAACTTTTTTTTTTTTTAGACCTAGACTGTCCTGCATCACGTCGGCATTGCAGATGAAACATTACTGTACTCGTACTGGTCGTTAACCGTCCCTCTGTCTCGTTATGGATTTTCAATCCCTGTTTGTTCTTCTTTGGTGTTTTGACCATGAAGATCTGATTCTCATTGTTCAGATGATTCTTGCAGATAAGCTTAACAATAACAATCGGACCAAGGCTGAGAATTCATTACCAATAAACCCAGGCTAAGCCAGCAGGGTGATTGGTTCAGTTATTCCTAAGTCATCTGCAGCAGTGCTGAGAGTTCAGTGAAAATCTGCGGGGAAATTCCTGATCTTGTAAAAAAAATTCACAAACAATGATTCATGAATTTGGTGTATTGCGGTCGTGTTACTTTCAATCTGATTAGTCTCACATTATAAATGATTATATGACATTCTCTGCACTTCGGCCGGGTTTTTATTTTTAGAAACGTGATCCTGCAGCACTTTGGAACGTATTGATTCAATAATCTCACTGTCAATTAAAGCTTTATGACTCGATGTGAGCACAGAGGTATAGCCTGTAGCAGTCATAGATACACACAGCCCTCTGAAACCATCCGCATACCCTGAGAATTCCTTTTGTCCACTTCTCTCTCTCTCTGGTGAATTCTCTCTCCCTCTCTCTGGTGAATTCTCTCCATCTACAGAGTGTGGAGTGTTGCATAAGACCCGTTCTGAGTTCTTCCGAGGATAAACTTGGTCGAGGCGTGTGTTATTGTTGACAGACCTGAAGGAGCCGTGTCCGAAGACACTGGCATCATTCCTGGAAAAGGAAAAGCCCTTTTTCCGAAACACTGATGCACAGAGACGCCCAGACCTTCTTGTCTTATGATAAGGCTCGGACTCCTACAACAACAGGGGGCAGATTATTTATATGAAGCAGACAGCGACAGTTTCCAAGATGGTTCTTGTGAATGAAAGATATCGTTGAAGCACTTTTCTCTACGTTTTTAATGCGGTCCACTTTTCTAGACTATCGGGAACAAACAACACTAGGTTCTGAAATGACCCCACAATGTGATTATAATAATCTTCTTTCTAATACATAATTCACATTGTTTCACTGGTAATGCTTTTCCATTGGCAGAAGGACTTTTATATTATTGGTTTTCTAATTCTGTTGTTAAGTCACTCCAATGAACCGCCTCTCTCTCTGTCTCTGTCTCTCGCTGGTCATCTCTCTCTGGTTCTCTGGTTCTCTATCTTGTTCGTTTGATTTTTCGTTTGTTCTTTCTTTCTTTCTTTCTTTCTTTCTTTCTTTCTCTCTTTCTTTCTCTCTTTCTTTCTCTCTTTCTTTCTTTCTTTCTTTCTTTCTCTCTTTCTTTCTTTCTTTCTTTCTTTCTTTCTCCCCCCCCCCCCCCCCCCAGTAGGATGGCAGTCTCTCGCCCGGCCTCGCCCTGAGGGCATGTTGGCGAGTGGATCGTCGCGTCCGTCATGGAACTGAAGGTCTGGGTGGACGGCGTGCAGCGGATCGTCTGCGGCGTCACCGAGTTCACCACCTGCCAGGAAGTGGTCATCGCGCTGGCGCAGGCCATCGGTACGTCAACAACAACAACAACATATGTTAGTCAGTGGGGGGTTGGAGCGCGGTTGGGCAGCGTTTCTCTAATATCTCTTTTAGCCTCGTTCAGCTAATCTACTTTCCTTATATTCACACGCACGTACATACGCACCCACGCACGTACATACGCACCCATGCAGGTACGTACGCACGCACGTACGTACGTAACACACAAACCCATTTTCTAACACCCACCAACCAGCGATTAAATGACAGTGTGGGATTAAAAGGACGATGCGATGTGGTGGGTGTAGAATGTTTCCTCGCGGTCGCCATGGTTTCAGCGATGTGCGGTGTGGTCCAGCAGAGGCCTGCTGACCGGGCCGTGATCGATTGCCCTGATGTGGGCGGAGACGGGTCGGTCCAGGGGAGACGTTTTGATTCACACGGGAGACTTTTGTAGAACAATAAAATAAAGCGATAGGGTCCGGTTTAGAGTTTGCTTTATCAACCACAACATAAAGACTGAGATTCTGTTCTGTTGTCACCGGCTCGTTCACGACACACTCAGGACACTGAGACGAGAGGAAAACAAACGACAACAAAAGGATGCATATAATAACATTTATTATGGGATGCTTTTCGGTTAAACTGGAAGACTGGGCGCTTCAAGGAATGAGGGAGAAATAACTAATTAACCAAAGTGAGTGTAAATAATTACTAAAGTGAGGCCTGTGTGTGTGTGTGTGTGTGTGTGTGTGTGTGTGTGTGTGTGTGTGTGTGTGTGTGTGTGTGTGTGTGTGTGTGTGTGTGTGTGTGTGTGTGTGTGTGTGTGTGTGTGTGTGTGTGTCACTGTC
>NC_044051.1:540510-568010 GCF_902167405.1 Gadus morhua | reverse complement strand
CGCTCTTGTTCACTCTCTCTCTCTCTCTCTTGTTCTCTCTCTTGTTCTCTCGCTCCCCTTCTCGCTCTCTCTCGCTCTCTCTCTGAATCCATGGGGCATTTTATTGCTTGCCTTCTAAAAGTGGCAATCTTATTATTGTGCGTTCTCCCTCGGAGGAGAGCTTCATTAATTTGATTCGTCGCTCCCCCTCTTTTATGTAGACCATGGAGGCGGGGCTCGAGCAGACGAGACTGCAGCAGGAGGCGGAGCTTAACCAGCAGGCCAATGAGGAAGAGGTAGGTACACCCTTCACATGATTGGTCGTCAGGGGCGTCCGTCGTGTAAACCTGCCCCGGCAGAGGCCGTCGTGCTCAGCAGCAGACTGCGTTGACGTTAGTATCGCTGCTGGGGGATTCATCTGTAGCACGCGGCTATAGAAGGTCGTTCAAGGCGTCTTAGTATTGGGGCGCCGCGGGCTGACCCCTGAGGGCCGAGGGAAGACCCCTGAGGGCCGAGGGGAGACCCCTGAGGGCCGAGGGGAGACCCCTGAGGGCCGAGGGCAGACCCCTGAGGGCCGAGGGCTGACCCCTGAGGGCCGCGGGCAGACCCCTGAGGGCCGCGGGCAGACCCCTGAGGGCCGAGGGCTGACCCCTGAGGGCCGCGGGCAGACCCCTGAGGGCCGAGGGCTGACCCCTGAGGGCCGCGGGCAGACCCCTGAGGGCTGAGGGGTTGTGTTCTAATCCCGTTGAGCTCTGAGCTGGTCCACAGCCGGACTGGTCTCCTCAGGCTGGGAGTGCTGGTGGTGAGGCAGTGGGTCCTCCGTCGTTGTCCGGCCTCTCTTTAGCTTCGTGGGTCCACGCTTGAAATAATCATCATAATTGATCAAATAAAATATATATAAAGCCTACATAATTATAAACCTTTATTTGATCATTACGGCCCCCTTGTCTTTAGCTAAAGATCCGAGGAGCAGGCAAAATGGGATTCCGTTGTTTAATATCGTCCGTAATGCTTGCTAATAAAGTTTTGACTCCATACCCTAATAGTACAACCTTATGAAAGAACACCACCACTCCGCCTGGGTCACCTCCAAACTGGTTCCCGAGGCCAGTGATTCATTGGCTGTTACCGTAGCGATGCTGGCCAACATTGTGCTCAGTCGTAATATGATTCACAAATCATTCATTAGCTAAGCTCCATGGGCGTGTGTGTTTTGTGTATTGTGTTCAATGGTGTTTCTTAGCTTTGTTCCGTGTGGCTGTTTTCCCAGTCATTAATAGGGTAATAAGGGCTTTATATATCCCTGTATATACAGGACAGGAGCCATTCGATCTAGATTACAAAATAAACCCGCAAAGAGTTAGTTCGGTGCTTTATGCCATCGTACTGCAGGTATGGGATATTCATACGGCATCAGTGTGTAATTAGGGCGGAGTCATGGTACTAACGAGACGTGTGGGGCGGGGTCATGGTACTAACGAGGTGTGTGGGCGGAGTCATGGTACTAACGAGGTGTGTGGGCGGAGTCATGGTACCAACGAGGTGTGTGGGCGGAGTCATGGTACTAACGAGGTGTGGTGGGCGGGGTCATGGTGCCAACGAGGTGTGTGGGCGGGGTCATGGTACTAACGAGGTGTGGTGGGCGGAGTCATGGTACTAACGAGGTGTGTGGGCAGAGTCATGGTACTAACGAGGTGTGTGGGCAGAGTCATGGTACTAACGAGGTGTGTGGGCAGAGTCATGGTACTAACGAGGTGTGTGGGCAGAGTCATGGTACTAACGAGGTGTGTGGGCAGAGTCATGGTACTAACGAGGTGTGTGGGCAGAGTCATGGTACTAACGAGGTGTGTGGGCGGAGTCATGGTACTAACGAGGTGTGTGGGCGGAGTCATGGTACTAACGAGGTGTGGTGGGAGAAGTCATGGTACTAACGAGACGTGTGGGGAGGAGTCATGGTACTAACGAGGTGTGGTGGGAGGAGTCATGGTACTAACGAGACGTGTGGGGAGGAGTCATGGTACTAACGAGGTGTGGTGGGAGGAGTCATGGTACTAACTAGGTGTGGTGGGCGGAGTCATGGAACTAACCCGCTGTGATTAGTCCAGGTGCAGGCCCAGCTGTGCCGGGTGTTGTGGGCGGGGTCATGGTACTAACCCGCTGTGATTGGTCCAGGTGCAGGCCCAGCTGTGCCGGGTGTTGTGGGCGGGGTCATGGTACTAACCCGCTGTGATTGGTCCAGGTGCAGGCCCAGCTGTGCCGGGTGCGGACGGAGCTGGAGCAGCAGAGCCAGCAGAGCTCCCGTCTGGAGAACAGCTGTCGGGCGCTGGAGCGATCGTTGGGCCAGTCGTCCAAGAGGCTGCAGGTCAGCTCCCGAACCGCTCAGTGGGCGTTATTGATTTTGATTGATTGATTGATCTTTTAATGTCTACATAGGCAGGCTGGTGGAATCTGTTTTCAGTACAGCTCCTTGGTACAGGTTCAAACATTACAATAAACATTAAACATATAACATAGATATACATTACAGACACATTACATAATACATAAGGGCCCTGCTTAATCCTCAGCGTTCAGAGGTCAGAATTTTAACCGCAGTAGGAATGAAACTGTTTTTGAAGCGGGTAGCTTTGGAGGTAATTGACCTGTAGCGCCTCCCTGAGGGCAGTAGCTGGAAGGCAGAGTGTGTAGCGCCCCCTGAGGGCAGTAGCTGGAAGGCAGAGGGTGCAGGGTGTGTAGCGCCTCCCCAAGGGCAGTAGCTGGAAGGCAGAGTGTGCAGGGTGTGTAGCGCCTCCCCAAGGGCAGTAGCTGGAAGGCAGAGTGTGCAGGGTGTGTAGCGCCCCCTGAGGGCAGTAGCTGGAAGGCAGTGTGCAGGGTGTGTAGCGCCCCCTGAGGGCAGTAGCTGGAAGGCAGAGTGTGCAGGGTGTGTAGCGCCCCCTGAGGGCAGTAGCTGGAAGGCAGAGGGTGCAGGGTGTGTAGCGCCCCCTGAGGGCAGTAGCTGGAAGGCAGAGGGTGCAGGGTGTGTAGCGCCCCCTGAGGGCAGTAGCTGGAAGGCAGGGTGTGCAGGGTGTGTAGCGCCCCCTGAGGGCAGTAGCTGGAAGGCAGGGTGTGCAGGGTGTGTGGGGTCAGAGATGATCATGCGGGCTCCGCGTTGAGCCTGTTGTTGTTCTTATGTCGTGATCCGCTCGCCGGTGTGTAGCGTGTCATGTGTGGCGCCACACCGGCCTGGCCGCAGGGGGCATGGCCTCGAACCGGCAGGGCAGGGGGCGTGGCCTCGAACCGGCAGGGCAGGGGGCGTGGCCTCGACCCGGCAGGGCAGGGGGCGTGGCCTCGAACCGGCAGGGCAGGGGGCGTGGCCTCGAACCGGCAGGGCAGGGCGCTCTTACAACCTCTGTGAACATCATAGACGGGCGTGTCCACCTAGATGGCGGACAGATGAGCAACGTTTGCTCCAGTCCACCGGGTGGGCTGGTAGACTGATCTATCCAGCACAGATCTAGGTGGACACGCCCACTTGTGATGTCAGAAGAGGCAGTTTTTCTAAACTGCCTGTAGCGGCCAATCACCCTCAAACCATGTGGTATAATATGTCCCCTTTAAAGGGGAACCCCGTGTTCGGCGACTCTACTGGACGATGATGTCATCGGCCCTGGGTTTCAGTTCTAACAGTAGAACCGTGACGTCCTCTTCTCGGGTTTCCCTCGCGCTGAAGGTGTGGCCGACCAGGATTCTCTTACAGCACACGTTTGAAACGGCACTCTCTTGGAGAACGACGTTTCCCTTTAAGGGAAGATCTTCTCCATGGCATTTGACTTCCTTCCAAACGAGTACAAAACAACAAATCAAAGCTATTCCTAGAGACATCGCGTTACGTGTTTCTTAAAAGCTAAAACATTCTGGTGAATGGTAAAAGTGATGGTAATATGTTAACAGGGGGAATGTTTTTACAGGAGGAGGAGAAAGTACTCTAACGGGGGCAGTGTTTTAAGAGGGAGGAGGAGGAGGAGGAGGAGGAGTAATGATTTTACAGGGGGAGGAAGTGAGATCCCAGGAGGAGTGAGGAGTGGTATTTAAGTAGTAAAATGAGTATTTCAGGAGGAGCAGGAGGTGGCGTGGTTTCACAGGAGGAGGACAGGGAGGAGTAAGACAGCATTCTTGGTCTGATTAGGAGTGGGGGCCGGGGTAGGGAGTTGCGTAAGCAGCGAGGGGATTAAGTGATCTGCATGAAGGCCTGGTTCCTCTCGCTCTGTCCTGACCACAGACATCAGGGGGTTCTAAGGAGGTTAAAGCCTCCAGAGCTCCGCTGACGAGGCTGAGCCCAGGGGTACACCTCACATAGAGATCTTTATGTCGGCCGAACCTCAATGTCCACCGGAGCAGAATCCGAGAAGACCGGCGTGTCGAAACACAGCGTCGGAAGGGAATGAACGCTTCTGCATTTTGTGGCTTTGGGAAAAGAGACACTCTATCCTGTGAATTGCATTATGCAGTATTATGATTCATGCACAGTATGTGCACGGTGTGACCATTGAGGGACCCTGGATAGGGGGTTCTGTGTGTGTTTTGATTTTGTCATTGGTGGAGACTCAAAGGGGGCGTCGACTACCTCTCAAAACGGCCGCTAGAGAATTTACACAAGGCTTAGTGTCGATCATATAATATAAATTAAACCCATATAATCAGTTGTGTTCTTATGGGCTGGGTTCTGAGAGTTCCTGGGTTCTGATTGGTTCTGAGCGGTCCTGTGTTCTGATTGGTTCTGAGGGTTCCCGGGTTCTCCTTGGTTCTGATTGGTTCTGAGCAGTCCTGGATTCTCCTGGGTTCTCCTGGGTTCTGATTGGTTCTGAGCGGTCCTGGGTTCTCCTGGGTTCTGATTGATTCTGAGCGGTCCTGGGTTCTGATTGGTTCTGAGCGGTCCTGGGTTCTCCTGGGTTTTGATTGGTTCTGAGCGTTCCCGTGGGTCTGGTTTCTGCAGGACCAGGACCAGGAGCTGGAGCAGCTCACCAAGGAGCTGCGTCAGGTCAACCTGCAGCAGTTCATCCAGCAGACGGGCACCAAGGTCACCGTGCTGCCGGCCGAGCCCGGGGACGAGGACCGCGGTACGCACGCACGCACGCACGCACGCACTCAGTCAAACTCAGTCGTACACACACACAGTCGCAATCACACAGTCGCACTATCGTACACACATACACACTGTCGTACACACACACATTCACACAGTCGTACACACACAGTCGTACGCACATACATCACACTGTCGTACATTCACACAAATTCACATGCAAAGTCGCGCACAGACACACACATACACATACACGCTTGCATAGAGGCGCGCGCATACCCACACACATATATACACACATGAAGCTTCTAATAGTTTACATTTGATTCTTTAAGGAGGAATGGTCAGAGACACAGTGCTGCTGTCGTTTTGTGTTTAATCATAAAAGTGGCAACACATCGCCACCTGGTGGGTAAACAGAGAACAAACGTTTCGTTTTTTTCAAAAATCCCTCCACTATTTAAAAACTGTCTTTTGAAATAACTTAAGGTATCATTCAATTTTTGGGGGTACTTGCAACTTGTTATTCGAACAGTTTATCCACTCAAAGCCTCGGACAGGTTTGTGACTGCATGAGTCGTCTCGGCGGCTGACCGTCCGCCCCTCTGTCGCCCCCTAGAGGCGGAGCCCGGCTCCCTGAGGCGGCTCGGCTCGGCCCGCCTGCTGCCCAGCGACCTCCGCGACCTCCAGGGCCCCGCCTCCTCCAGCCTCAACCCCGAGGGCATCTACGTCTGAGCCGCCCCCTCGGCCCTGCCCCCCTACAGGGCTCCAGGGGCCCCCGGGGGGGGGGGGGGGGGGGGCAGGAGCAGCTTCCACCCCCCTACGTACGAAGGGAAGGTTGACCCCCCGCCATGCCTCGGAGGGGGGCTCTTCAGTACTGCTGCCGGGGGCTCTGGGGCGAGACGCCGGAGGGGTTCCAGTGCCTGAGGCCGGGCGGAGGCTCGGACTACGTCCTAAACCCAGAAGACGAAATCAGTGAAACGTTCTGTTTTTATTTAGATTAACCTTCACACATCCCAGCTCTGCGACAGCGACGCAGAATAACAACGAGGATAACGCAAACTCCTCCGGGCCTCCACCTCTCTCAGCGTCAGCCCCAAACAACGCGCGACCCCCTGATGTATAGGGGGTCCCCTACAATGTCTCAAAACAAAAGGCTGCTTTTGATCTGAGACCCCCAACACGGACTGGACTGCTGTGAGGGACCACCCTGGGGGGGGGTGAGGGGGGGTTGGTCCATACTGAAGGAGACGAAGGGAAGTGTTGAGATTATTGATGGGGTGGGAAAGTTGTGTCATGTTGCCACACACACACACACACACACACACACACACACACACACACACACACACACACACACACACACACACACACACACACACACACACTCTTTAATGAAATAATAGCCATATATGATTGCCTTACTCTGGTTGAGGGTATTTCTGTCCCATGTAAACCAGAGGTCAGTTTAATTTTGATTTTACTCTTCTAACAGATGGTCGCCTAAAGCTATGGTTCCTTGAATAGATTTTTCTATTCAATTTGCCATTCAGCTATTAGTCATTGATGAAATTGTTGCCAATAGTTGGTAATCAATAGTCAGAGCTACAGATGTCCAGTAAATCATTGAATAATTACTACTTATTTTTTCAGACTATGGGGATTGGTTTCATGTTTACAAATATGCAGCGAGCGTTCATAACTAATCTCTTCTGCTTGTTTAAACCTAACCTAAACCCTCTCCTACGAGTATGCTAAAATGAACTGCTAGAAGCTATAAACTGATTTCACGAGGCATAATTAAGTATTAACCTTTTTTAAGATTGTACATTATTTTTGAATAAGTGAATGAGATCCTCCCAGTCCATGTAATGAATTAACCGCTTTCACACTAACTTTTCATGAGATTATTTCAGTTATCGTATTGCCTACAACGTCCTAGTTTCACCACTAGATGGCGGCAAGGTCAACATTATTTATGGGGGCTAACCGCTAACCGTCGTCCTTCTGCCTCAACTGTGTCGCATCACTCGTTTCATTATTTAACACAATCGTTATCGTTTTGTACAGATACTAACATACAAGCACTTTAACTCTTCAATGAACCGTTTTAAGAAATGTCCCTCACACACATTCACTACTATTTTGTTCTTAAAACGGTGCCAGAGTTTATCATCCTTTGCCCTAATCTATCCTCTTTTTAATGAAGAAGCTGTGCTCTCTGTTCTGTTTATTAATAATTTCTCTACAACTGAAGATGTCTCATACGAACCAAAGCCGATGATGTGTCAAATATATAGTAGCATTAACATGAATGTAATGTTTTCTTAGGAATGCAGGATATACACACGCTAGTCTGTAGTACTGTAGCAGACCTATTCAGCACGCTTTAGGGTTTGTTTTAGCCTTTATAAGACGGATGGATGGACGAGGCGGTCATGGAATACATCATTTCGCCTGTGTTTAAATTGATAGTCTTTGTGACTGAGCAGATTTTGTACCCGCTTCAACACCGTGGGGTTAAAAACAAACTATACAGTCGAGTTGTTTTCCCCAAGGTGTCTTTGAAATGCTAATCTCTCAACAAGGGGCGAAGAGAAGATACTTGCTGTTGCATTCTGGGATTACAACAACACCACCATTCTTAAGGAGGAGAGGCAGGGGGGCGTGAACAAATAGAGAACGAGTTCCCGCCAAACAGAGACTTCTCCACCGCCTGCTCTCACCCCTCGAACAGGATTTGAATAACAATGGCATGCCTTACGGATCGAACTGAACTGTAAATACTAGCGTCTACACATCACCGCTTTCTATCAAATATCTTTTTTGTTTGTTTTGGTTTTGTTTATAAGAAAATCGTTGGGCCGTCGGTGAGGTTGAAATTGAAAGCTGTGGGCCGACGCGATCGTTTTTGTGTGCGTGTGTCGTAGCCTACACGGCGGTTGTTTTAGGACCTAAAGGGCTGATAATGGTTCCACGTCGACGCAACGCAAGGGGCTTTACGGACCCTTTACGTCTTGCGGACCCTCCTTGCGTTCAACGCAAGGGCCTGACGTGCGCCTCACAAAAATCATAACCTTGCGTCGAGGCGACGCAGCAGCAAGGGCTGTGATTGGTCTGCTAACTAAAACCTGACGCAGAACCAAGACAGGTTCACGACTGCGTTGAAGCGTCTGCGTGGTCCTTGCGTTGCGTCGACGTGGAACCTACACAAAGACGGGCAGCAGGATGCGGCTTAATGGTCGAGGTCCGGTCGGGCTACAGTCGGCTCTATTGTAGTAACGTTAATTATGCATTAACTGTTGCCAAGATGTCCACAATGCAGTGAAACCTTTTTTCGTTTTGGTAAACATTGAAACAATGGCTCAAGGTGACGAATATCAGGTTAAAATATCCATCAGTTATTATATAAAGCTTTGAGCTGTGCTGTGATAAAATGTTAGTTACAAATGATGACGATGCCATTGTTGACTCGGATATATTTTTTAAACTTGGAAGTTCTGCTGAAGTTAAAGCAGATCTGTCCCCACTTTTTGATTTAAGTAATTCAACCAAACGTCAAAAAACAATATAAAATTGTATAGGCTATATACTGTAGCATAGACAGAATTAGTTTTAGCAATGACGTACGATTTCTGCATTAACTCATACACCTGTTTGAGATGTTATCAGGTTAATATTAATAACCTAATTTTAATATCATTTGACGGACTGTATACTGTAAAATTGTCAAGTTCACACATCTTGGCCAGCATTAATAACTCCATTGCATCATGAAGAATGTGACATGACTTATATTTATAATGTTTATTTTTATCCTGTAATGTACATACCATGATTGTAGTTGAGAGCAGAATGAAGTAGGCCTCTCTTTCTCCATGAACTACAACAGGTCAGTGTAATATAACTAAATAAAAGTTCTGTCAATTGCATTTTATAAAACATGAAAAAATAAAATAAGAACAAAGATGACAAACTTAAAGAATATTCATTTGTTGATTCGCGTTCTTATCCCGTTATTTGGTTCTGTAGTCGTTTTCCAGTCGTGGAGGTAACAGAATGGTGGAAGGGACTGCAGACGACATTCAGTTAACTGGAAGCACCATTTTTGGTCGCTTCCAGTTGGCAGGAGGTAAGTTGTGACGGTCGTATATGTTATCGGCATTAGTAAGTATATTTAGTTGGTTTCTTCAGTTAAGCCAAAGCCCCTTAATAATAGCCCGTTGAGGCGGTTTCGTACGATGCTGTGGGTTGGCTGTAATCACACAGACCAAGGAAGTACATTATTCATTTTCCTTGGTTTAATTTAAACCAGGCTTCGTTGAGAAATCGCCCGCGAAATAAATGTGGGTCTGAGTCTCCTCTGACGGCTTTGATTCCCTGTCATCACCACCGGTTTCCTATCGGGGCTCGCAATCGAACAAGAGAACCCAAACAACGTCCCACTTCAAGAACAGATTGAAGGTAAACTGCAATAAACTCGATAGAAGGTCCTTTAGAAGGTGAAATTGCCGGAAAAGCTGACTCCCAAACTTTAGATCCTGGCCGGCCGGTGATGAGACCGACGTCACTTGTCATACTTACTTTACGACAATTGGTTGAGTATAAATTAGGGGCTTAACGAAAGTTTGGAAAGTGTTTTTTTCCCTTCTTTTTATAGCCCAGACTGTTATACGAGAAACCAGTTTGGGCTGTTGTCCTTCGGTCTTCCCCAGTGCATTCCAGGTTTAATACGTTAATAAAGTTCACCAGCTGTGTCACAGGGGCTCTGATTGCATCTGTGACCCTCTCTCTCCTGACAATAATTGAAGAGTTTCAATTCCAAAGCCCTATATCTCTGTCAGTGAAAAGGCGCTGTCAACACTTGAGTTGGCTATTGTTCCCCCAAGAAGTGCTGTCCTTTCAGGGGCTTTCACACCTAGGGATGGGGAGACATTGTCTTTATGTTAGGGAACTAAAATGCCACTAAACCTATAATCTATACCTAAAGCTAGATTGTCACAGTGGTATTGTCTGTGGAAGTTTGTACAACAGTATGTATTTACAATATTGTAGACATTAACCAGTATTTTATTTTTGTAGATTTACTGTCTGTTATTCTATTGGGACTCAGGAGATTCTGGAGAAATGTATATTTCATGCCTTTTTAAAGTATTTTTCTTTTTCACCAACTAGACTACAATACTCGACAGAAATAGTTCAGAGAACTAAGCATCAAAAAACGAGCGCGACTAGTCTCCGCTTGGAACAGTTTATTCCCCATCTCCTGGGTTCTTCTTAATTTCAGAGATTTTGCCGATTTCAGAGATCTTACCAGCGAGTTCTTTCAGGCTATCCCTTTCTTTTTTTGTTTACTTGGAGACTTATCTCTTCCAACTCAGCCGCTGAGCTTTATCAAGGCATTCACATCAAAGTATCTCCATTCTATCACAAGAGAAATCGGTGGGATGCCAAAGTGTGACAGTCTTTTGTGGGGAATGAGCCTGGTTGGGGATGAGAGATCTTGTGTAAGGAGAGATGAGAGGAGATGTTATCCTGTGTAAGTCAATTTGATGCCGACAAGATGTTTCACCTTATATAACCACGGTAAAAAAGGAAGAATGAAGAAATAACATGCCAACACAACGTGTGTGTGTGTGTGTGTGTGTGTGTGTGTGTGTGTGTGTGTGTGTGTGTGTGTGTGTGTGTGTGTGTGTGTGTGTGTGTGTGTGTGTGTGTGTGTGTGTGTTGCATATTTACAAAACTAGGTCTGCATGTGTGTGTGTGTGTGTGTGTGCATGCTCGCAAGCATTGTATTTACAGAAGTGTGTGTGTGTGTGTGTGTGTGTGTGTGTGTGTGTGTGTGTGTGTGTGTGTGTGTGTGTGTGTGTGTGTGTGTGTGTGTGTGTGTGTGTGTGTGTGTGTGTGTGTGTGTGTGTGTGCGTGCGTGCGTGCGCACGCGGTGGCGGAGCTGCCCTGAACAGCCCTGTGGCCCCTCAGTGAATGAGTGGATGTGGCACTGTGATGGCAGTAGGTGGCAGACAGATGGGCATCCATGAATTATGGAGATGATGAGCTTTGATAATAAACCACCGCACACTCCGCTGGATAGAAGTAACTCTGTTGTTGCCAAGTTACGTGATGCATGGGGCCGTGCCACCAATCAGTTAGATGGTTTGATGGACCTCAAAACCCAACCGTCTCACCACCGTACTACCCCAAATTATAGGAATTAACAAACCATAATGAAGCGATTTTCCACTCCGGTTTTTCCTAGTCTGAACGTGAACTTCTTAAAGTGGTAGTGTCAAAGATTCAGATTTCGATTTTGTTAATAAATGTACTTTAAGTTACTATCGCCAAATGAGAAAATGCAATAGGGATTGAGCCTAAGGCCAGCTTATGAAAGTCCTTGCATCAACAGTATTATGAATGTAACTAACTGATAGTTTTAAAACTAGATAAAACTCGTCTAGCTAGTTTTATATCTTGGAAAAATGAGCACTTTTTTCGCTAACGTCTTTTTTGGGGAGTGGTTTGTTTTCTCGATGTGGTCGAAGGGTCTCTTCCGGTGTGGCTAAAAACTTTTAACAGCTGACGCGACAGATTGCGATCTATTTCACGAGGTGTGGCAATTACGACAGCATTTAAAGATGACATTTGATGTGGATTATTTGAAGTCATTAATCTTCATGCAGACTACTTCCGCTTGTCATTATCAGAACGGCGTCAAATTTCGCGAACGGCTCCACGTCGAAGCGCGACCACAATTAGTTCTCAAACGATGAGGTGTGGATCAAGTAGTTTTCAGTCGCTACGCTGCAAAGTTTTCTGGACTTTTACCCCCATTGAATAATGATTTGCACACGCGCACACACACACGCACACGTATTTACATTTATATGAAACAGATACCAAACATGTCAATAACCGAAGGCGCAAAATTAGCTCGCAACACACGACACCCACTTTATCATCTGACACTGCCCTCCACACCCCAAACATATGGGCATTGGGCACACATATGCTGGCGCACACACACACACACACACACACACACACACACACACACACACACACACACACACACACACACACACACACACACACACACACAGCCCTCCCCCATCCCAATAGCCGTGTCCATATCCCTCTATTTTCCTAAATGAGGAGAGACAACCTTATTCCGGAACCGACACGGAAAAGCAATTAAAAAGGAATTAAGTGTGTGGAGGCAGCAATGTGATATGATACCCGACGCCTATTGTAAATGTCAATGTTATTACTGTGCTGTTGTTTGGCCGCTCCTTGGCTGGCCTCGTCCGTTTCCCGGAGTGACAGCGCTGGGCTCTGCTTAATGAAGCCGTCCCAGGCAGCAGCAGCAGCCCAGGGTGTGTTGGCACGCAGGGCGATGGGCGACGCCTGCCCTTTTAACGCGTGTAACTTTCATTAACTTCCACCGTGCCAGCGGTAATATCATCCCCGCCAGCCCGGTCTCCGCCGCCGCCGCCGCCAGCCCCCCCGTAACGGCCGTGCCGCTAACACTCGTTCCCCTCCTAATACGTTTCTAATTCACTACCAGAGGCACCGCGGCGGAGAGACGCACAACCGGGTGGTGGTCGTTTGTTTTGTTTGTCTTTAGCACCGGGAGGGGAGGATCCACCGGGAAGAGTTGGACTATTACTGGGGCTGTCAAAATGGGAACAAATAAAATCGCTTCCTGTGTTTGGCTAATCATGCCGCACACGAGTCAATAACAAGTATGTGACGTGATCGGCATCAAAGATAGTTTCATTTCCCCGGCATCTCCGTTATGGTCGGGCTTATGGGTCGGATTGGAGCTGGGTTAGCCGGTAGCACCAAGTCCAAGTATGGCCAGATCTCATGGTAGATGAGATATGAAATAAATAAAATAAAAGTAGAGTGTATTGTACTCCTAGAAATGTTAAGTTGTACCCTTTTAAATGGCAGACAGGTATGAATGTTGCTGGCCTACAGCTGCCTGTATTGAGGAGCGAGGCAGTCTACGTCTACCGGCACAAACTACTCCAAGCTGAACTCCTGCAGAGTCTGCACCCACGCAGCCGTTAGCTAACAGGCACACCCGTACCCCCCGCCCCTGAGAAGGCATCGGGGGCTCCACAACCACCCAGGGTTAAATGCCTTGCTCATGGGAAGTGAAGTGAGAACAATAGTTTGGAATTCATCGTTGTTCTTTGTTTATTGGGTAAGTTTGCCAACACATGCAAATGTTCTTCTTTGTGACACACACACACACACACACACACACACACACACACACACACACACACACACACACACACACACACACACACACACACACACACACACACACCCCTCCCTTCAGCCTGGCTTTGTTCTCCGGTGTAGTCTTTGAGGGTCTTTCTCGTCTCGGTCGATCATGACAGCCACGTGTGATGATGTCACAAGATGAAAGGCATAATTTACAATTCGGTGTCTGCTCTGTGTGTGAGAGCGTGTGCGTGTGTAGCGGCATGTGTGTCTGCGTGTACACGCTCACACACAGCCACATGGCAACATTTCCAGGACTTGGGTGCACACTCATTTGCCGATATACACGCATGCGTCCACGTACACACACACACACTGCACACAGAACAAAGCACATCACATTGCTACTAGAAGAGTGGGTTTTATACAATTGGAATTTTCAATTTGTGTTCCTTTTGTAAATTAAATTGCATCAATACAAATATTTTTGTGAAGGATGGAATACTACTGTCGCATAAAAAGATGAAAACATAAGGCACCAAACCAAACAGGAGTACGATATCCGCCCATGGTCGTATCAATAGATGAATGGGGCACCCCGACAGACGGGCAACGCTCCTGTAGGGGTCCGGGTGGATCCCAGAACAGAACCTCTCGTTCACTGCTCAGGAAGAAGACCCTCTGTCTGCCGCCGCTCCAATTACTGCAGGACCCCCCCCCCCCCCCCGCCAGGGCAGCCCCCCGAGGTTGTAGGAGTGCCCCCCCCCCCACCCTTTACTTTGTCTCGGTGCCCTTGAGCAGTAATTGGTTGCATCCCTCCAGAATCAGTCCAGGTTCAGGTGGTGACCGGGTGGGGGGCTGGGGGGCCGGGGGGGGGGGGGGGGGCTGGGGGGCCGGGGGGCGGGGGGGGGGGGGGGGGGGGGGGGGGGGGGGATTGGCTGGGCCAATCAGCCAGCTGTCAATCCTCGTTCCGGCCGGACCAGAGCTGGGGGGATAACTAACAAAGTTAGGGGCTCACGGATACAGACAGCAAGAGGCATCTCTCTCTCTCTCTCTCTGTCTGTCTGTCTGTCTGTCTGTCTGTCTGTCTGTCTCTCTGTCTCTCTGTGTCTGTCTGTCTGTCTCTCTGTCTCTGTCTGTCTGTCTCTCTCTCTCTCTCTCTCTCTGTCTGTCTGTCTGTCTGTCTGTCTGTCTGTCTCTCTGTCTCTCTGTGTCTGTCTGTCTGTCTCTCTGTCTCTGTCTCTCTGTCTCTCTGTCTCTGTCTCTCTCTGTCTGTCTCTCTGTCTCTGTCTGTCTCTCTGTGTCTTAGCCGCAGAACAGACGTGAAGACTTAGCCCTGAGGCTAGCAGCCCTGTGGCTAGCAGCAGCTGGGGCTACCTCCGTCACCACCTACCGAGGCGGTGAAGTCACGCTCGGTGACGTCACCGCTTCCCGCGTTGCTCTGATTCCTGCAGGTTCCCATCGTCCTCATCCTCCCCTCTGCTGGAGTCCCTGCAGGCTCTGACCTTCATCGTCTAGCGTCTTCTTAAGGCTCCTTTTTACTCTCTCGTCGCGGCTTAGAGGGCATCTCTCTCTCTCTCTCCCTCTCTCCCTCTCTCCCTCCCTCCCTCCCCCGCCTGCGGGCGTCTAGCAGAGCGTCTTGGCTGTTTAGAAGACAGAAGACGTGAGCCGGCCTGGGACTCCGCCGCCGCCTCTGATCCGAACGTGAAGGTCGAACCCGCCACCCCCCCCTCACGATCATCCAACGCCGGAGAAACCCCGTTAAGGTGTCCCTGAGCAAGGCACCGTCACGCCGAGACTAACTCTGGAATAAACGCCCCCCCCCTCCCCCTCCCCCTCTAGCTTTTATCTCCAGTCTGGGGGGGGGGGGGGGGGGGGTGGAGGAGGACTCCATCAGCCCGGTGGTGCAGCGCTGGGAGTCGAGAGGGGGAGACCAGAGAGGAGGAGGACGAGTCCTGAATGCTGATGACAGAACCCCCGGCAAACATCATAGTGTCAAACACAGCGACTCTGGTGAGGGGGGGGGGGGCACTGATAGAGGGGGCGGGGGGGGTGGGGGGGGGAAGAAGCCGGGTAGGAGGGCGGGAGAGAAAGCCTTAGAAGGGAGAGAGGGGGGAGAGAATGGAAACCCTGTAGAGAGAAGATGGGGGATAATTGTATTAATGGCATATTGCGCGCCCCCTAACAGGTGGACAGTGTGTGCGTGGATGGACCAGGGGGTGGAGGGACAGTGGTGGTGAGGGACAGGGGTGGGAGGGACAGGGTGGTGGAGGACACTGGTGGAGGGGACAGGGTGGTGGGAGGGGACAGGGTGGTGGTGGAGGGGACAGGGTGGTGGAGAGAAGGTAGGCAGTAGGTTAAGTTGTGGTGGTGACATAGTAAGGCAGTAGGTTAAGGTGTGGTGACGTAGTAAGGCAGTAGGTTAAGGTGTGGTGGTGACGTAGTAAGGCAGTAGGTTAAGGTGTGGTGGTGACGTAGTAAGGCAGTAGGTTAAGGTGTGGTGACGTAGTAAGGCAGTAGGTTTAGGTGTGGTGACGTAGTAAGGCAGTAGGTTAAGGTGTGGTGACGTAGTAAGGCAGTAGGTTAAGGTGTGGTGGTGACGTAGTAAGGCAGTAGGATAAGGTGTGGTGGTGACGTAGTAAGGCAGTAGGTTAAGGTGTGGTGGTGACGTAGTAAGGCAGTAGGTTAAGGTGTGGTGACGTAGTAAGGCAGTAGGTTAAGGTGTGGTGGTGACGTAGTAAGGCAGTAGGTTAAGGTGTGGTGGTGACGTAGTAAGGCAGTAGGTTAAGGTGTGGTGACGTAGTAAGGCAGTAGGTTTAGGTGTGGTGACGTAGTAAGGCAGTAGGTTAAGGTGTGGTGACGTAGTAAGGCAGTAGGTTAAGGTGTGGTGGTGACGTAGTAAGGCAGTAGGTTAAGGTGTGGTGGTGACGTAGTAAGGCAGTAGGTTAAGGTGTGGTGACGTAGTAAGGCAGTAGGTTAAGGTGTGGTGGTGACGTAGTAAGGCAGTAGGTTAAGGTGTGGTGGTGACGTAGTAAGGCAGTAGGTTAAGGTGTGGTGACGTAGTAAGGCAGTAGGTTAAGGTGTGGTGACGTAGTAAGGCAGTAGGTTAAGGTGTGGTGACGTAGTAAGGCAGTAGGTTAAGGTGTGGTGGTGACGTAGTAAGGCAGTAGGATAAGGTGGTGTGGTGACGTAGTAAGGCAGTAGGTTAAGGTGTGGTGGTGACGTAGTAAGGCAGTAGGTGAAGGTGTGGTGACGTAGTAAGGCAGTAGGTTAAGTTGTGGTGGTGACGTAGTAAGGCAGTAGGATTAGGTCTGGTGGTGACGTAGTAAGGCAGTAGGTTAAGGTGTGGTGGTGACGTAGTAAGGCAGTAGGTGAAGGTGTGGTGACGTAGTAAGGCAGTAGGTTAAGGTGTGGTGACGTAGTAAGGCAGTAGGTTAAGGTGTGGTGGTGACGTAGTAAGGCAGTAGGTTAAGGTGTGGTGACGTAGTAAGGCAGTAGGTTAAGGTGTGGTGGTGACGTAGTAAGGCAGTAGGTGAAGGTGTGGTGACGTAGTAAGGCAGTAGGTGAAGGTGTGGTGACGTAGTAAGGCAGTAGGTTAAGTTGTGGTGGTGACGTAGTAAGGCAGTAGGATTAGGTCTGGTGGTGACGTAGTAAGGCAGTAGGTTAAGGTGTGGTGGTGACGTAGTAAGGCAGTAGGTGAAGGTGTGGTGACGTAGTAAGGCAGTAGGTGAAGGTGTGGTGACGTAGTAAGGCAGTAGGTTAAGGTGTGGTGGTGACGTAGTAAGGCAGTAGGTTAAGGTGTGGTGGTGACGTAGTAAGGCAGTAGGTTAAGGTGTGGTGGTGACGTAGTAAGGCAGTAGGTTAAGGTGGGGTGGTGACGTAGTAAGGCAGTAGGTTAAGGTGTGGTGACGTAGTAAGGCAGTAGGTTAAGGTGTGGTGGTGACGTAGTAAGGCAGTAGGTTAAGGTGGGGTGGTGACGTAGTAAGGCAGTAGGTTAAGGTGTGGTGACGTAGTAAGGCAGTAGGTTAAGGTGGGTTGGTGACGTAGTAAGGCAGTAGGTTAAGGTGTGGTGACGTAGTAAGGCAGTAGGTTAAGGTGTGGTGGTGACGTAGTAAGGCAGTAGGTGAAGGAGGAGCAGGAGGGAGACTTGTGGACGAGGTGGAGACGTTGAGGGTCTTGGAGAATGCGTTCAGTCGCATCTCATCTGCACTTAGGGAATACAGACGATGACGAACGATAAGGATGTTGTTGTTACTTCATTCATTCTAGAGGATCATTACTATCCACTGTATAAACTAAACACAACATGAGGCCACCACACCTTACCACCACACCTTAACCTACTGCCTTACTACGTCACCACCACACCTTACCTATCCACTGTAGAGCTAAACACAACCATGAGGCCGGCAAGCAGGGATGGACTGGCCCAAAAATTTGGCCCGGGACTTTGGGATGGAGAGGCCTTTGATGAGACCGCGGGAATAGCGCGCGTTGAATTTTGCCACGGTGTAAAATAATAAAAACTAGTTGTGAAGATCACTGGGAAATATTTTATAAGCAATCTTGTCCATGTACAAAATATTAGAAATTGCATGTGCCTAGAAAGGTAAATCAAGGCTGAAAATGATCTAAATAGTGCAAGGTACAATTAATTTTAGTGGAATTTTTATTTTAATACACATACACAGGGTTTGGGAGATGGGGGCGGGGTCGTGGGTTTGTTGTGCGTTGCTGTGGTTACCGGTGTTGAAGTGTTCCAATGGTTTATTAGCGGTGGTATCTAATAAATCGCTCTCTAATCAATACTTCATTCACTGCCTCTTCCGTGGGCATTACAATATTATGAATTGTTCTCCGACGTCTCTGGTACTTCCATAATTAGTTTAAGTCATTATTATATTGCCAAACATGCTCGCTAGTGCACCTGTCATAGCTATGCTGCTGTGTCCTGTTCCCGCCTAACCATTGGTCTCGCTGACAGGGGCGTCGCCGTCAACCTTGGCTTTTCCACGGAAAAGGTCGGTTAATTTAGCACATTTGGCTGCGTCTTGCTCTAACATTTTTTTCCTTTTCAACCTCAACTTCTGAGCGCCACCCAATTCTTTTGCCTCTCCACCACCTTTTTGACATTTTCGTATTTCTGTGTAACTTCAGTGAGATCAACGAGAAGTACCGGGTAAGTGACCCCCGTGTGTCAGGCTGAGCCAATCAGAAATGACAGACCGCGGAGCAGTCCAAGTTGGGAGGGGCCGTTCGGCCGTTCGCTTTGGCCGCTCGCTTTGCCCCCATACACTGTGGGGGTGCTCCCCCCTCTAAATTGACAGTAATACATCGGCCCATAGACATCGCATCGGCCCCGTTTCACCGTCAGGAAGAGCTCCGTTTCGCGCTGTAAGTAAATATCCGGCAGCAGGCCACCCCAAATCACGGCTTACTCAACTTTTTCATTTTTTTACATCTTTTACAAAAAAAAAAATATATATATATAATAAAAATAAATAAAATCTAAAAGAATTACGGCCGGCCGGCTCGGCCTGAAATCGTCCGGCCGTTCGGGAAATCTCCCGAACCTCCCGATGGCCAGTCCGCCCCTGCCGGCAAGACACAAGTACATGAAGTCATCGATCGAAAGGGACTTACAAGTAATGTGTCAACAGTGGAGTGGCCACAGAAATCCAAAGTACCGCACAAGTTTGTTAAAGACAACGAGTGGACTGAGTGCCGGGCTGAGCCACAGAGATGACAACACAAAGTTAGCAAATGATTTTTGTTAAGAAGTCAAGTGCGTAATAATTGCATTTGGGGTTAACGGAGCCGGGCTGTCTCCACATTCACAGCTCAGAACAGTCGGCGCACAGCGGCAGGCGAGGAGCTCCGAAGAGAAGAGGTGCTCTTCAGATGCTTTAATTAAAGCATGACTGGATTGCCACAGGGAAGACCGCAATAGTGGCTTTATTGTGTGTGTGTTGTGTGTGTGTGTGGTGTGTGTGTGTGCGTGTGTGTGTGCGTGTGTGTGTGTGTGTGTGTGTGTGTGTGTGTGTGTGTGTGTGTCCCTGTTTTTGGGTGTGCGGGGGGGGGGGGACTCCAGTTATACTTTGGTGTATTTAAGGACATCAGCAACAATCTGTACCAGTGAGACCCGCACTGAGCCCTGCAACACATATAGAATTCAGATTGATCATCGTCCCCATCCCATGAACCATCTCTGGTCTGGTGGGAGACACAGACACACACACACACACACACACACACACACACACACACACACACACACACACCACACACACACACACACACACCACACACACACACACCCCACTAAACACCAGCGGCTGTCCGGTCGTTTGATGAACATCATGTGCCATATGCCAAGGCCTTTAAAACAGCCAATCAGATCCCAGCTCAGCCTCACTCATGCTGTAGAATAGAGACGGAGCCACAAAGGCCGTTTCTATGTCCAGTGAAAGCCCTTTGATGGATGCTCTGTCCATTTATTATTTTCTGATTTATTTCACACTTTGATGGGGATTTCTTCTGCCTCTACGGCATTTTTTCAATTGGCTTTCCTCATATTCTACTCTTTTCCTTCTCTAGCTCTCACTCCTTCTCTCTCTTATCACTATCTCTCTCACACTCCTTCTCCCTCTCCAGCTCTATGCCACTCCCTCACTCTCTTTCGCTCTCTCCTCTCTCTCTCCTCTCTCTCCATCACTCTCTCTCTCTCTCTCTCTCTCTCTCTCCTCTCTCTCTCTCTCTCCTCTCTCTCTCTCTCTCTCTCTCTCTCTCTCTCTCTCTCTCTCTCTCTCTCTCCCCTCTCTGTCTCTCTCTCTCTCTCCTGTCTCTCTCTCTCTCTCTCCCCCTCCCTCTCTCTCTCTCTCTCCCTCTCTCTCTCTCTCTCCCCCTCTCTCTCTCTCTCTCTCCTCTCTCTCTCTCTCTCCTCTCTCTCTCTCTCTCTCTCTCTTCTCTCTCTCTCTCTCTCTACCCCCTCTCTCTCTCTCTCTCTCTCTCTCTCTCTCTCTCTCTCTCTCTCTCTCTCCCCTCTCTCTCTCTCTCTCCCCCTCTCTCTCTCCTCTCTCTCTCTCTCCCCTCTCTCTCTCTCTCTCTCACTCTCTCTCTCTCTCTCCCCTCTCTCTCTCTCTCTCTCTCTCTCTCCTCTCCCCCTCCTCTCTCTCTCTTGATTATGTCAAGCTAGAATCGGGGGGGGAAGTGTCACTATGGAAACAAGGGCAGAGGTATTGGAGGGCTCTCTCTGGCTCTCCCTCCATCTGGGAGAGAGGGGAGGAGAGAGGGGGAGATAGAGAGGGGAGATAGAGAGGGGAGGTGGCGGAAGGCTGCCTACCGTTGAGGAAGCTGAGAACATCAAAGTCTAACAGTTTTAATTCAGCCTCGCTGAAGTGTACGAGGTTAGCGGTCGGCGTGTTATTGCTATTTCATTTATTCACAGGCTGATCTGGGAAGAGTGTATCTGGGGTGTGTGTGTGTGTCTGTGTGTGTGTGTGTGTGTGTGTGTCTGTGTTGTGTGTGTGTGTGTGTGTCTGTGTCTGTGTGTGTGTGTGTCTGTGTGTGTGTGTGTGTGTGTGTGTGTGTGTGTGTCTGTGTCTGTGTGTGTGTGTGTGTCTGTGTGTGTGTGTGTCTGTGTGTGTGTGTGTGGTGTGTGTGTGTGTGTCTGTGTGAGGTTCCATTTCATCTTTCATCGAGTTTGCGAACAAAACAACGTTACTCAGAGTTGCAGAGTGTGTGTAAACGGAGCGCCGTCATCACGGCGGTGATACGAGGAGAACGGGGGAGACGGTCACACAGAGCACTGGAATCAGGACCAAAACTTTTACACCTCAAGAGCTTATTTTTAAATCAGAATTAGTTTCAGGGGACAAATTGGGAAACTGTGTAGACTCTCAGAACGTAGGCGATAGCTTTTACCAAAGTGTGTGTGATTCGATTTCAGAGGCACCCCCCCCCCCCCCCCCCCGGACCAAACTAAAAGTGTGAAGACGTTCCGCTACGGCTGTCGGAGGAGGTGTGGAAGAACGGGAGGAGGAGTGGGAAGAAAAGGGGAGGGAGGAAAAGGGGGAGAGAGAGAGGCGGGGGATAAGGGGGGAGTGGTGTGTGGGTGGGGGGGGGGGTATGATAGTGCGAGAGGGAGAGAGGGGCTGAGGCATTCGCAGGGAGCCGGCGAGGAAGATGCAAGCAACGCTCTCTCTCTCTCTCTCCCTCTCTGTCTCTCTGTGTCTCTGTCTCTCTGTCGCTGGGGGGGGGGGGGGGGAGGACGGCGCGGGGGGTCCAGTCTTCAGCCGGGGGGGCTGGTGGGGGGAGAGGAGAGGACGCCAGAGAGAGAGAGAGAGAGAGGTCTGGTCCCGCACCAGGCACAGCCAGACCACCGGGGGTCCACCGCGGCTCCTCAACCTGTGAGGTACGTTACCCCCCCCCCCCCCCCCTCTAACCCTATATATCCCTCGTCCTCACAGCGAGACTTAACGCACGGCCGGTTCAGTCATGTGTGAAATGTAAAGAGTATTGTTGAGCCTAGTGTGTGTGTGTGTGTGTGTGTGTGTGTGTGTGTGTGTGTGTGTGTGTGTGTGGTGTGTGTGTGTGTGTGTGGTGTGTGTGTGGTGTGTGTGTGTGTGTGTTCAGGCACACCCATTGACATTGCTGTTTAGCTGCATTTAACGTTTTTTAAAGATTGAAGATGTCCATTTGCTCCTCCATGCGTTTGTTTGCACCTGTTACTGGTCGGAATCCATTTGTGTATCGTTGTTTTATTTTCGTTTTTGACCGTTGCCTTTTTTATCCTAAATACACTCTATTTTGTGGCGGGTCCCTTGATAAGAGACTATCGATGAACCATCACGTCAATATACTAAACTCAAAGAGCCTCGGCTCACTGCCGACGGCGCACGCTTTCAGACACTCTGTTCTCCACTAAGGTCGACAAAAAACGAAAAGTAAAAAGAGAAGCGTAGAACCCTCAGGTCCTCCCCGGCGGTAGGACCAGTCGACGGGGGCAGGTCCCCCCCCCCCGTCGACTGGCCCTACCTCCGGGGAGGACCAGTCGACGGGGGGGGGGGACCTGCCCCCGTTGACTGGTCCTCCCCGGCGGTAGGACCAGTCAACGGGGGCAGGTCCCCCCCCCCGTCGACTGGTCCTCCCCGGCGGTAGGACCAGTCGACGGGGGCAGGTCCCCCCCCCCGTCGACTGGTCCTCCCCGGCGGTAGGGCCAGTCGGCGGGGGGGGTAACCTGCCCCCGTCGACTGGTCCTCCCCGGCGGTAGGGCCAGTCGACGGGGGGGGGGGACCTGCCCCCTCGACTGGCCCTACCGCCGGGGAGGACCAGTCGACGGGGGCAGGTTACCCCCCCCCCCCCCCCGTCGCGCCGAGAGAGACTCCGTCGCTGGCTCGTTTTTTTTCCCGCTCTCTCTATTACGGACGCATTAAGGGAAGAGTAATGCTATCAGGCAGCTCATCGATCTCCCTCAGTGTCCCTGGGGGGGCGGTCCGTCCCTCAGTGTCCCTGGGGGGGGGGGGGTGTCCGTCCCTCAGTGTCCCTGGGGGGGGGGGTCCGTCCCTCAGTGTCCCTGGGGGGGGGGGGTCCGTCCCTCAGTGTCCCTGGGGGGGGGGGGTCCGTCCCTCAGTGTCCCTGGGGGGGGGTCCGTCCCTCAGTGTCCCTGGGGGGGGGGTCCGTCCCTCAGTGTCCCTGGGGGCGGTCCGTCCCTCAGTGTCCCTGGGGGGGGGTCCGTCCCTCAGTGTCCCTGGGGGGGGTCCGTCCCTCAGTGTCCCTGGGGGGCGGTCCGTCCCTCAGTGTCCCTGGTGGGGGGTCCGTCCCTCAGTGTCCCTGGGGGGGGGTCCGTCCCTCAGTGTCCCTGAAAGGGGGGTCCGTCCCTCAGTGTCCCTGGGGGGGGGTCCGTCCCTCAGTGTCCCTGAGGGGGGGGGGGGGGGGGCGGTCCGTCCCTCAGTGTCCCTGGGGGGGGTCCCTCTCACTCGTGTCCGTCTCACTCCTCCGTCTACACAGATCTAAAGCTGCTTCCCTTTTTTCCTATTTGGCGCAGCATTCCGATTCAGAACACACACACACACACACACACACACACACACACACACACACACACACACACACACACACACACACACACACACACACACAGGGACAGGTCGGTGCACCAGGATGTGATTCTCTTCACCTTATCTTTTTAAATTGCTTCCACAACGTTCTTAACTTTATCTTACTGTACCGCAGTATGCGACTAAAATGTGTGATTAAAAAAAGATGTAATCCGTTTTGTTAATAGGTTTAAATGTCCCGTATTTCTCAGGATATTGGAAACGATTTGTTCTCAAACGTGTGATTCAATAGCCCACCAGATTTAAAAGTACATTATGGCCGACATAAATAAACAGCATGAACTGTCTTCATTAAGAATGAGCAGAACTGAACGCAGCAGAGATTGTTATTCAACGACAAGCCATAGAGAAGAACTTGGTGTGTGTGCGTATGCGTGCACACGAGTGTGTGTGTGTGTGTGTGTGTGTGTGTGTGTGGTGTGTGTGTGTGTGTGTGTGTGTGTGTGTGTGTGGTGTGTGTGTGTGTGTGTGTGTGTGCGCCGTCACCCAAATTCAACGGGGACATACCGGATCTCCATGATTCAGTAACATATAATAACATATAATACCACTTTATCAAAGATTCTTATGGAATAAATAAAATACAGCGAGAGAGCGAGATGCATTTTAAATGGTGTGTGTGTGTGTGTGTGTGTGTGTGTGTGTGTGTGTGTGTGTGTGTGTGTGTGTGTGTGTGTGTGTGTGTGTGTGTGTGTGTGTGTGTGTGTGTGGAGAGAGGGGTTCTAATGCTGTTCCTCGCGGTTCAATTAGTGGGACCGGAGACAACGGATCCGAGTGCCACCTGAAGGCTCATTAGTCGGCCCGACCAATTAATTGGAACCTTTTAAAAACGCGATTGCACTTTCATTCAGAGACCTACGCGCTCCTCGTTTGAAAATACCCTGTGGTGATGGTGGTGCTGATGGTGGTGTTTATGGGTGCTGGTGTTGGTGGGAGATGGGGTGTGGTGGTGGTGTGGTGGTGGTGGTGGTGGTGGTGGTGGGGGAGGTGGTGGAGGTGGTGATGGTGGTGGTGGTGGTTGTGGGGGTGGTGGCATTGGATGTGACGGATGAGGTGTGGGTGGTGGTGGGTGTGGTGGAGGTGGTGGAGGTGGTGGTGTTAGAGGTGGTGGTGGTGGTGGTGGTGGTGGTGGTGGTGGTGGTGGTGGTGGTGGAGGTGGTGGTGGAGGTGGATGGGCTGGGATTGAAATAGTATTGATGTCTTAGTGGGCGGGAAGAACCTTTCATTGTGCTTTACGCGACATATGGAACGTACTTTAACGTATTCCATTATATATAAACCAGCGCGGCTTCAGAGGCTACCCCCCCCCCCCCCCGATCTATAGGAGAGGTCTCCCGCTGTACGAGGGGGTGCTGCTGGGGTGACTTACACTACAGAATGTAAACCAGTGGGACCCAGAGGAGAGAAGGAGGGGCCCATTGGCCTCACTTTGACGCTCGAAGACATAGGTCTCTACGTCTTTATATGCCTGGGGGACAAATCTGTTGCTCTCTCGCTCTCGCTCTCTCGTTCTCTCTCTCTCTCTCTCTCTCTCTCGCTCGCTCAGTCTTACTCGTACTCTCGCTCTCTCTCACTTGCTCTTGTTCGTTCTCTCCTCTCTCTCTCTCCCTCTCCCTCTCTCTCTCTCTCTCTCTCTCTCTCTCCCTCTCTCCTCTCTCTCCTCTCTCTCTCTCTCTCTCTCCCTCTCCCTCTCCCTCTCTCTCTCTCTCTCTCTCTCTCTCTCTCTCTCTCTCTCTCTCTCTCTCTCTCCCTCTCTCTCCTCTCTCTCTCTCTCTCCCTCTCCCTCTCCCTCTCTCTCTCTCTCTCTCTCTCTCTCTCTCGCTCTCTCCACTATGTATTTGTATGTGGATGCATGGCAGCGTGTGGCCATGTGTGTGTATGTGCGTGCGTACATGTTTAAGTGTATGCGAGCCCAGAGTGTATGGAGATCAATGCAAGCAGCTGTTCACCCGCACTTCAAACGCTGCACTGTTGTTGGCGCGGCAACGCAACCGACAGGCCCTAGCAATGGGGGGGGGGGGGGATCAAAGGCTAATGAGACAGCCATCGCACGCCCGCACCAAGCAGCACCATGAATATTGATGGAGAGAGACGGAGAGAGAGGAAGAGAGAGAGGAGAGAGAGAGAGAGAAGAGAGAGAGAGAGAGAGAGAGAGAGAGAGGAAGAGAGAGAGAGAGGGAGAGGGAGAGAGAGAGAGAGAGAGAGAGAGAGAGAGAGAGAGAGAGAGAGAGAGAGAGAGAGAGAGAGAGAGAGAGAGAGAGAGAGAGAGAGAGAGAGGGGGGACGGGGAGAGGGGGGAGAGAGGGGGAGAGGGGGGAGAGGGAGAGAGAGAGAGGGAGAGAGAGAGAGAATTGGAGGCGAGAGGGAGCGAGGTGGTTGGGGTAACAATACACGGCAAGATTCGCAAATACAAACCCTTCATTTTTCATCAGTTTCTCCGAGAAACGACCGCAGAGCCAGAATACGTTATCCTCACCCCCAAGGAAAAATAGAACGCGCTCTGGACAAGCTGAGACTTTAGATTTCATGCATGTGTCGTGACTCACTGTGAGCTGAATTAACAAATAGGATCCAGTTCTCTGCTATGGCTTCACCCCCTAAAATCCATCAGACCTATTGTCTGTCTGGACTGCATGTAGACCTATTGACCAAGTCTGAGAGACCGGTATTCACTCAGAGTTTATTTAATGCAGAGCTGTATCTGGGATCCACACACCACTAAAGCCTGCCATGTCTTCCCCAGTACATCATAATTAGGGCTGAACCGTTTATATCGAGGTATTACAAGACATTTTTCCCACCTCATTTTCTATTCCGTGTGATGCCTAGCAAAGTTTAAATTAGCCCCAAAAGCAATTCAACCAATTACAACTCCCCCCCCCATATGAGGGAGGTATACTCTCACCTTCCTGGTACCCACTTAGTTTTGCCTAGTTCCCTACTCCCTACAAATGTGGGTTCTAGATCAAGTCTATGGGATGTTGAGCGCTGCCTGTCACCGTGGCGATGGTGCTCAGCTCATGAGCGATCTCCACTTGACTTTGCACAAACGTCTCCTTGGCCACGAGACGTCCGCTCTCAGCGTTGTGAGTTGCTCTCGAATAGCGGAAACAAGGGAATTCCAATCAGGGCATTTGGTAGACGCTTTTATCCAAAGCGACTTACATCGGTTAATACACACATTGACACACCGACGGCAGAGTCAACCATGCAGGGCGACAGCCAGCTCGTCAGGAGCAGTCAGGGTTAAGTGTCTCGCTCAGGGACACATCGACACTCAGCTAGGAGGAGCTGGGGATCAAACTAGCAACCTTTCGGTTACAAGACAACTGCTCTGCCTCCTGATCTAAGCCGACCCCCCAGGGAAGAGTCTTTCTCTGTTTAAAAAAATGGAATTTCTATTGGAAATGATGTTCTAAGGGATTCGTTAACTGCCCGGACTAACGAACTAACCCGAGGTTACAGGTGTGTGCGTTTACATATGGTGCATACAAAGGTAACTGAGACTGTGGTTCTGTAGTTATAGAGATCGGACTTAATGAGCAGCAGAGAACATTCACGCACTGAGGGAGACGTGTCAATTCCGGCGCACGCCTCAATCCGACAGTTAAAGCATCACCACGCGCCGTCGTGTTCCAGGACCATCCCCCCCCGTCCACGTCTGTCCCCCGTCCCCCCGGGGGACAGACGTGGACGGGGGGCGGCCCCGCCGTGTCGGGCGGAGACGGATGGGGCGCGAGGGGGCGGCTGGCTGCCTGCTGGCGGCTGGCTGCCTGCTGGCGGCTGGCTGCCTGCTGGCGGCTGGCTTTGTGCTGGATACTGGCTGGCTGCTTGCTGGCGGCTGGCTTTGTGCTGGATACTGGCTGGCTGCTTGCTGGCTGCTGGCTGCCTGCGAGTGCAGGGCGGGTCCGCCCACGTCAACCCGCTCTGCCTCGTAAATCAACCCCCCCCCCCCCCCCTCCCGTGGGCCCTATCTACTCGCCTCAGACCTCCAACAGCTTGTTCTGGGAGTGTGACGAGGCCGAGGCCCTGCGCGGTCACGGCCGCTATCGATCCCCGCCGCCCAGAACGGGTTCATTCCACTCCTCTCGCGGTTCACCTCGCAGCATG
>NC_044051.1:465957-540010 GCF_902167405.1 Gadus morhua | reverse complement strand
CACACACACACCAGCCGCACAACATCCACACACAACATTTTAGTTTTTCTAAATCTGTGCGAGCTGGCGTCCTCTATTAGCTGGCAGCTCTCTCTTGGGGGGGACAGGAGCCAGGGGGTTAGACACGCTGTGTGGCCCCAGTGTGTATGGCGTCTCCTAAACAACCCCAGTACTTTGTGTGGCACTTTTAGTGTGTTCTCCTGGAGCATCACACAGTTTATAGGTGTGTTAGGCTTCTCCTCCAGGAGAGGTGTAGTATTTTACCCCCGATTACAACTTTGCATTAATAATGCACGACACACACGGACACGTACTGGAGGAAGTGGAAGACTGAGGGATATCGTACCTCACGTATCACTGGGCGATATCACCGGGAGATCTACCATTTTATCTTCTTTACTCTCTCCCTCAAACGTCGGGTCTGTCCCTCAGGAGGGGGGGGGGGCTTTAAACAAAACTATTGCTCTCTCTCCTCTCCTCCCTCCTCTCTCCTCTCTCCTGTCTCCTGTTTCCTGTTTCCTCTCTCCTCTCTCTCTTTTTCCTGTTTCCTCTCTCCTACCTCCTTTCTCCCCTCCCCTCTCCTCCCCTCCTCTCCTCTCTCCTCAGTCCTCCTCCTCTCTCCTCCCCTCTCCTCCCCCCCTCCCCGCCTCTCCTCCCTCCTCCTCTCTCCTCCCCTCTCCTCCCCTCTCCTCCTCCTCCTCTCTCTCCCCTCTCCTCCCTCCCTCCTCTCCTCTCTCCTCCTCTCTCCTCCCCTCTCTCCCCCCCCTCCTCTCCTCTCTCCTCCTCTCTCCTCCCCTCTCCTCCCCTCTCCTCCTCCTCCTCTCTCCTTCCCCTCTCCTCCCCCCCTCCTCTCCTCTCTCCTCCTCTCTCCTCCTCTCCTCTCTCCTCCCCTCTCCTCCCTCCTCCTCTCTCCTCCCCTCTCCTCCCTCCCCTCCTCTCCTCTCTCCTCCCTCCTATGCAGTATTTTTCTCCCCTCCTGTTTTGTTCACAGCCCGTCTCCAACCACCTGCACTCCTTCATTCCTCCTTTGTCTTTTCTTCCTTCCTAACCCTTTATTCCCCTCTTCCTTCCCTTTACCTACTTCCTTCCTTCCCTTTATTCCCCTCTTCCTTCCCTTTACCTACTTCCTTCCTTCCCTTTATTCCCCTCTTCCTTCCCTTTACCTACTTCCTTCCTTCCCTTTACCTACTTCCTTCCTTCCCTTTATTCCCCTCTTCCTTCCCTTTACCTACTTCCTTCCTTCCCTTTATTCCCCTCTTCCTTCCCTTTACCTACTTCCTTCCTACCCCTTTATTCCCCTCTTCCTTCCTGTCCTCTCTTCATTCCTTCTTCTTTCTCTTCCCTCCCTTCTTGTTTCCAGGCTCACCCATTCCCTTCTTCCCTTCTGTCCTCCCTCCATCCTCTCTCCCCTCTCCTCTCTCTCTCCCTCTCTCCCCCTCTCTCTTTCTCCCTCCCTCTCCTCTCTCTCTCCCCCCCCTCCCCTCCCCCGCCCGCCCCGCCCTGCCCCCCCCTCCTGCTAGTTTTGCCGCTGTGTTCTATGGCTTTTTATTTCCTACGTGATGGCAGATGGGGTTCATGTAGGATTCTAAGCCACTAAAACACACGGCGAGAGTCAGCAGCCGCGCATGGGAGCGCGGGAGAACGCCTGCACAGGTGCACGCGCCCTGCCCACCCGTCCACACGTGCACGTGCATCGCCGGCGGCGTGCGCGAGAGGGCGCCGACGTGACATCAGCGGGCAGAGTCGCGTCCCGGCGGGGCTTATTACGAGAAAATGTCTGCAAGAAGCGAGCTATTGACGACGCAATCGACTGTTTGATTATTCGACACGGCGATACCGCGGGTTACGTTTATTTTCTCATTAGCGCGGAGGACGTGAGGAGGTGAAGTGCGGAGACTGACACGGAGGTACGTATCCTATGCTAATTCGAGAGCGTGCCGCTAAACACGGCCATCAACGCATCCGGAGGGGATTTGCTCACACGTCGGCTGTAAGTGGTGCCACACACACACATATACACACACAAACACACACACACACACACAACACACACACACACACACAACACACACACACACACACACACACACGCATGACCCACACGCGCTAGCTATTCCCCTCTGTGTGAATTCTGTCATAATGATGTATTTCTCCCCGTGATGTTCTAATGTTAATGTCCTGTGGAAACGAAAAGAGAATTAAAACACAAACTGATGCAAGCCCCTCCCTTGTTTATCTTGAGTTATTTGCCTGGGCTTCATTCAGTTGTTTTCCCCTCGTCAACACTGAAGGATACGGTACGGTGGGACACTGCAGCAAGGCATCTTCAGCCACTGTTCACTATATCCAACAAATGCTTGTTAAACCGTACACCGGTTTCATCAAAACATCCAAAAAACCCTAACCTCGTCCGACCGCGGGCTCGCTGGGCTGTGGCGCGGAGCGTTTCCACGGCGACAGCGATCGAGCGCGAAGAGGCTCTTCGGTGGGCGGCACCGGTTCTTTGAACGTCTCCTTTTCTGAAGTTCTCTAATGTACTTTTTTAAAAGTTCTTTCAAGTTCATCGGGGGGGGGGGGGGGTCTCCTCAGAGGGAATAACTGAGCAGGGGGGTGAGGGGGGGTGAGGGGTGAGGAGCTCTCACTGAGAGACTCATCACAGAGGTTTCGATCCACGGGGGGCGTGGGTAGGGGTGGGGGCGTGGGTAGGGTAAGGCTGTCGGATTCCAAAGGTGGGAAATATGTGCCACCACATACACGCCATCTCAGCGAGTGGAATAATTGAAAGGTCTATTCCGTAACACCCGACCCCCCCGGCCCCCCCAGGCATGAAGGGGGAGGCAGGAAGTGGAAGAGCTGGAGCACTGCTTCCGTCTGTCACCCAAGGGTGCTCGCACTTTCTTTATTTCCTCTGCTTCTCCAATAATTGTTGATGAAAAACGGCTGCGTGTGTGTGTGTGTGGTGTGTGTGTGTGTGTATCCTGCATTAATTTCTCTACCCTCACGAACACTCAATCACACACACAAACACACAAAATAACACATTCCTACACATACAAATCCATCGACACACACAGACCAACAAGTCATTGTTGATGGAAAAAACAACTGTGTTTATGTGTGTCTGTGTGTGTGTAGGACTGTTTGTGTGTGTGTGGGTTTGTGTGTGTGTGTGTGCGTGCGTGCATGGGAGTTGAGGAAATAAAAGCAGACATAAACATCCTCACCCACACGATAAGCCTCGCTCAGGCCCATAGGAGCCCCCCCCCCCCCCCTCGGTGAAGGACAACACAGTGCGTCGCAGGGGCTTTGTCTGCTGCGCTCGGGACAAGGGAATTACCATGTTCTGTGTACCTGTGTTGTGCTCGTGTGTGTATCTTTGTTGTACGACTGTATCTCTCGCCCCGCAGCACCCACCACACTTTTGATCCCCCCCCCCCCCCACCCCCGTAATAAAAAATGCTCTTTCGTGTTTCATTGTTCTCCTGTCGTAACATCAGTGCTGTTCAATAAATGATGCACACTGCGCGCCTCACCTCCCAGCCTTCTGGTGTCGTTCTCTGGGTAGAGACGTTCTCTGCGTGAGCGTGGCTTCCCCAACACGCACACACTTCACATTAATATATGCATGCAAATGCCTTAAATCTTCTGGTTGAATGGGAATTCATCTGTAACACTTATATGATGTCTGTTAATGATATTTTTAATATCTAGTGATAGTGTAATTTATTCATTTTTTAATGAACAAAACTGCCTCTGATAGGGCACAGCTTAGCCACCTAATGGCCGCCTTTTTAAATGATATGTCGTAATGGCTTTCCCCGAAGATCTCTTAAGGGAAAAAAACATTTGGGTTGGTTTGGTTGGACATCAGGGGCTCGGCCAATTAGAAGGCTCTACCAATCAAGGTTTGTGATGTCATCAAACCAGAGCCATGCTGCAGGCCTCCACAGAACAAGCTGGAACGCAACGATAGAAGTCCTCATCCGAGGTATGACTGGAGTTTAGGAAATACAATGAAAGACAGTTTGGTTACTTGAAAGATGTTTCGCGTTGTTTCAAGCACGTTTGTTCGCCTGCGGTTAAGAAGAACTACAGGCACAGACGGGTGTGTCGATGATGGCCATAACATCCTAACCCATCTTTACGATATGTTTCTCTCATTGTACCCTACGTAGTGCACTCAGGCCTGTGCGACACTAATCCGACCGATGCATCTCACAGTAGGCTGACCTTTGTAAAGTGAGGAGATGAGCAACGAGCACGTGATCCGCCACACTGAGCACACACGGGCCCGTCCCTACATGAGGGTGACGACCGGCCATAAGCATCGGACGGCAGTAAGGAGAAGAGACGTGTTTTATACCGTAATAACGCAGCATGGGGCCGGAGGAGGTGGGGGCGCTTGAATGAGCAGCAACTCTTAAAGATAGGTGTTATGACGTGTTTAGTGGGGAAGACGGCACACAGAATAATACTCTATAAGACGGGTTCAGTGCTACTGACGCTGTGTTTTGGCATTCGCACAATGATGAGTGATTAATTAGATTGTATTGATTCCAGTAAGCTGTGCAGCCGACAACGGAGCAGGGAAGGAACCCGACCTTCCCACGAGTGTTTCCATGAAAGGCAGCGCCTTGGATGTTATTGGACAATCAGTAAAGAAAGCAGATTTCAAGGGGCATTTTGCTTCACACTTTTATTTGTTCGCCAGGCTCTTGCGCACACACACACACCAACACACACAACACACACACACACACACACAACACACACACACACACACACACACACACACACACACACACACACACACACACACACACACACACCAGCTGGGTGTAGTCTGGGGATATCGCCTTAGCCCTCTTTTTTCTGATGTAACAAGAAGAAATCAGCCCAAAGCCTGAGGCAGACCACACAATCGTCTCCTTCTTCCTCTATTGTGCTTCTTCATCCTCTTATTCCTCTCCTTTTCTGCTTCTTCTTCATCTCATTCTTTTACTCTTCTTCCTTTTCTTTCGTATTATTTTTCGTCTTCTTCTTCTTCTTCTCCTCATTCTTCTCCTTCTTCCTCCTCCTCATTCTTCTCCTTCCTCTTCTTCGCCTCATTCTCCTCCTTCCTCCTCCTCCTCTGTTCTAGTCAATGCTCCCCGGAGCTGGTCCTCTGCTTTGAGCGCCGGCATCACTTCTCGTCCAATTAGTGAAAAGCAAAGAGCTCTGCTGTTTGCCGCCACGCGGGCAGTAATTGGATAATCCCTGGAATTTGGGAGAGGAGCACAGAAGGAAATCTGTAATTAAAGCGGAACCAGTCGTCAAACATTGACACAGACGAGGTCTAGTCAAGAGCAGATGTAGAGACGGGACGAGTCAACATCACCGGGTCTGTGTTTTTATTTAGTGTTCGACAGAAGTATTGGTCCCCATATTGTGTTCTGAGAGAGAGAGAGAGACAGAGAGAGAGATAGAGAGGGAGAGAGGGAGAGAGAGAGAGAGAGATAGAGAGGGAGAGAGGGAGAGAGAGAGGGAGAGAGAAACCAACCAGGCCATGCTTCAACTCCATACTAACGATAACCATTTTATACAATCTAATAAAATCCCTCTTTACCTCTGTGAAAAGCCAAATCTGCGTTAATCTTCATCCCTCTCCTCGACATCCGCTTATCATCCTTAATCTCCCCGATTCGACACCATGTCATCTGCCGCCAACGCCGGGTGCATCGCTCACCGTTTACACCCGGAAGCCAAATTAAAAATGACAAAAGTAACAAACGACGACACATAACAGCCGATCCTTAAATAATCACGCTTTTATTCAACACATTACGGGCTAACTTGACAAAATAACCCCCCCATATGCCCCCCCCCCCCCCCCCCCCCCCCTCCCACCACCAGTACGCTAACAGCTGCTGCTGGGTGATGGATGACTCGGTGTTAATGACCTGTTTTTTGGGAGGGGGGGCGACGACGACACAGAAAGCGATTTAGCCTGAGCCTTCTTAATGGTTTGACGGGTGGGCCTCAGCGTCCCCCGTCGCGCGCACCTTATGCTGAGGCGCTCACTTTCTTTCTTCTCTCCGCTGTTTTTCACTCGACTTCCCGGGGAAAAGCCATCAGTAGTTTAGTTTCTACGTCCGCTCCGAGGATCCATTTACAGCGAGCGGGTTGGCGTCAGCATTCTGCCTTCATTCACAGTGCTTAGAACTGCTTAATGAGATGTTAATTGCTGCCTGTGTCTCTCTCTCGCGTTGCCCAAACAACATTAGCCAACCTGCGGCTGATGAGGACTCGGGCGTCCAGCAGCTCGTTAGTGAGTGAGTGCTCTGGATGGGTTTAGTCCGAGGGAAGAGGCCCGCTGCTGTGTGGACGGTACTGACCCGTCTCCAGTCGATAAGGATTACATCCCATCTTTCACTTCAACTGTTAACATTGATTTTTGAAAAACGGGCCCAGGTCTAGAACCAGACATGAAAGTGGCACCGAAATCGGATTTGGAAAGATCAGAAGATCTGTTCACATCTGATCTAGAGACGACGGAAGGCAGATTTCTGCCAGGGTGAAATCGACAGGATGGGAGAAGGAGAGAACCGGGAGCCCAGATGTGGGAGGGATGCCTGACAGCAGCTGGTCAGAACCAAGAGCACCAGCAGAACCCCCATGTTCAGGGGTTCAGGATCGCTCTGAATGAACACACATAGTAACGTCTGAGCACATTAACCAAACTGGTTTAGGATCGCTCTGAATGAACACACATAGTAACGTCTGAGCACATTAACAAACTGGTTCAGGATCGCTCTGAATGAACACACATAGTAACGTCTGAGCACATTAACAAACTGGTTTAGGATCGCTCTGAATGAACACACATAGTAACGTCTGAGCACATTAACAAACTGGTTTAGGATCGCTCTGAATGAACACACATAGTAACGTCTGAGCACATTAACAAACTGGTTTTGACTTAACTCGCTTTTGTTTACTCACTCAGATTGAGGGAGTAAACAAGGAGGGGAAGAGCCAGCAAAATCAACTGCAAGGCAAAAGTGTGTGTGCGTGTGTGTTTGTGAGTGAGTATGTGAGTATTTGGGAGTGTGACCATGTGTGTGTGTGTGTGTGCATGTGTGTGTGTGTGTGTGTGTACATGGGCGTATGTGTGTATGTATGTGTGCGTGTTGTGTGTGTGTGCGTGCGTGCGTGTGTGTGCGTGCGTGTGTATGTGGGTGTGTGACCATGTTTGTGACCATTTGTGTGTGTGTGTGTGTGTGTGTGTGGTGTGTGTGTGTGTGTGTGTGTGTGTGCAAGCGTTTGTGCGTGCGTACGTGGGCGTATCTGTGTATGTATGTGTATGTATGTGTGTGTGTGCTTGTGTGTGCATGTGTGTGTGTTTGTGACCATGTGTATGCGTGTGTGTGCGTGCATATGGGGGCGTGTGACCGTGTTCGACGAGGTGAGCAGAAGGCACAGCTGTTGGCAGGAAGTGGAGTTTGCGAGGGTTTTAATAACAGCAAACATGGTTTAGGTTGGACTAAATGAATCCTCAGGCTCCATGAGATCAGATGTCAACTAAAAATAATTGGTGGACCAAAGTCAACACGCAGGATTTACCGCTTCAATTTAAACAACCAATCTACTGCTCAATTACAACCGGACACTGTAATAAGATATCATAACGTTATATTAGGAAGCAGGATGGAACCACAGACAGGCAGGCAGACAGGCAGACAGACAGACAGACGGACGGACGGACGGACAGACAGACAGACAGACAGACAGACAGACAGACAGACAGACAGACAGACGGACGGACGGACGGACGGACAGACGGACAGTCAGACAGACAGACAGACAGACAGACAGACAGACAGACGGACAGACGGACAGACGGACAGACAGACAGACAGATATTATTACAGTGATGTTGTCCCGTGCAATAACCCAAGTCACACAACCCCAGTATCACCACCAGTTAGCACCAGCAACACCACCAGTTAGCACTAGTAACACCACCAGTTAGCACCAGCAACACCACCAGTTAGCACCAGTAACCCCAGTAACACCACCAGTAAGTACCAGTAACACCAGTAACACCAGTAACACCAGTAACACCAGTAACACCCCTAGTGGCGCTCTGTCCGACTCTCTGTGAACAAAGGGCCGGTCAGGTAGAATCCCCTGCCGGGTCTTAGATGGTCCCCCCCTTATCGTCACCTGATCAGTCCGGGGGGGGGGGGGAGCTTATGGGAGACAAAGCGAAGACCCGAGCAGGCAGCATCCTTATCAAAGCCAGCGGGGGGGAGAGTGGGGAGTGGGAGAGTGGGGGCGGGGGTGCTGCTGCCGAGGCTTCTGGGTAAAAATAGAAACGGCGCAGCAGATAGGCATCGATTTCTCTGCGGGCGTTTGCGGGCCCCGATTGACAGCCGCCGCCGCGCCGAGCCGCTAAGCCATCGAGGGAATCCGCCAGACTGCGCACGAGGAGATGAGATCGGGAGATAACTTCTGACAACCCCCCCCCCCTCTTCCTCGCACCGCCAGCCCTCTCTAATCACCCCTGTTCACCCCCGCTGCCATCACCTCCATCTCAAACTCCTCATCGAAAAAGTAATTACCGCACACACACACGCACGCACGTGTGTGCGCTCACACACAGACGTCACCCCTGACACGCGCAGCAACCCACCCCCCCCCTCCCCTTAACTCCCCACCCTTTCCCCACATGACACTGGCAAATGCCTGAGCACACCCACACTCAGACGCACGTGCATACACACGCGCGCGCGCGCACACACACACACACGCACACCGCGCTGGTACATGCCAGAGCACACACACGCACACACACCTCAGCACACCCATGCACCCGCGCGCGCGCACACACACACCACACACACACACACACACACACACACACACACACACACACACACACACACACACACACACACACACACACACACACACACACACACACACACCACACACACAGCCCTTCCCTGAACAAGTAATGGGATTCTGGCTGGCTGAGCCTCCACCTGGCGCGTTTCTCCTGCCAAGCTCAGTTTCTGTGCTTACATACAAAACACATCTGCCTACACACCATCCCAGCCCCTCAAAACGTCTCCAGCACTCAGCTCAGCGTCCACCGTGACGATAGGGAGGGACCGAGGAACGTACAATCTGTCAATATTTGAAAAACTCCATCTTGAAGTATTCGAGTGTTTTGTTTTCACGCGTCGTCTCTTGTTCTTCGTTTTAGTCTTCCCCTCAGTTGGGTTTCTGTGATTCAGATGTTGGTACGATGTATTGCTGTTCTGCCCGATAAGTGCAATATGAATTCATTTTGAAGACGATGATTACGATGATGAGGAGGATGATAATGATGATGATAATGATGATGATGGACATTAGCTAGGTACGGTGCTATTAATGATCAAACTTATGCAATGACACAAAAGGAAAACCATTACAATATAGAGAAAGCTTCTGTAATTGTAAGAATGGCATATCAATTCAACTTTTTATTGCAATTGGTTTTATATATCTTCTTTTGCTTTTAAACGTTAATGGGTTTTAAAGGTAATGTATGCAATTAATTTATAACTGACACATCTTCCCTGTTGCACAAGCCATTTTAAATGACAATCTCGATACTAACTGCATTAATAACTGCCCAAATATAATGCAATATCAACATCTCTTCAACAACTCAATATTTTAAACTTTCTTCAGTTGATTCCTCTAGCTCCAAATTAACGATTTATTTAATTAAGCATTAACGTTAACCTGTTACTAATATTATACAATACGTTTTGAGAGTTCATTTAACTTATTGGCCTACTCTTTCTATTGTATTATTTCAATTCTGAGTACGGTCACTCTAATAGCTAAGAGTAGGCCTATTCCACCATCTAGTGGTTAACTAGAATAATTGTTTTAAAATCATATAGACTCAACAGAACTGTTCTACACCTGCTGCAGTTTATATATTTTATCTCGGTGCTTTTAATATTTTCCAAAATTATATCGACGGGAGAATTACAGGAAAATAATGAAGCCTTAATCATGTTGATATGGAATCTGTCTGTATGGAATATGTATGGTCAATAGAATAATTGTTTTAAAATCATATAGACTCAACAGAACTGTTCTACACCTGCTGCAGTTTATATATTTTATCTCGGTGCTTTTAATATTTTCCAAAATTATATCGACGGGAGAATTACAGGAAAATAATGAAGCCTTAATCATGGCGATATCGACTCTGTCTGTATGTACTTTTAATTTGAAGGATAAAAAGCCTGACCCGGAAAATAACCGGAAAAAGATAGCGCTTACAGGTAAATGTTTATATTGTTGTTTCTTGTTGATAACTATCAAAGAATTATAAGTTAATCAAACCAACTGAGTTCGAGTTAATGGCACTGTTCATCATGGATAGATAAGGGTACAAAACACCACAAGTTATATCTTTAGTAAGCCACGTCTGTCCTTCTAAAAGGAAACATGTTCCCCCTTAATGTTGTCCGTCAGACCGTTCCCGTGTCTGTTTCTCACAAGGTTCCTGCAACATCTCAGAAGCAGAAGATCGGAAAGTGCTGTTGAAGCTGCCGCGTGTATCGTCGTCTTGAGCCAATAGCTGTGTCAGATGCAAAAGAAAAACCCGTTTAGGAGAAGAACCAGAAGCAGAAACAGAACCTGAACCACCGGATAACCACCATGGCCGAGAACAAGGAACTGGAACTAGCCTTCAAAGCGGGCACAGGTTAGTTTCCATCTATCCTCGTTTCATTAGACTTAGATTTTAGATGTTTCTTAATTTCTGTGATGAGCATACTATAGAGACCTATACTATACTATAGTAACGGTTTACAGAAAGAGAAATGTTTAACTTCTGAACCCTGCCCGTTAGCCACTTGGTGTATAAACCAAACATGTCCAGATGGGGTCGTAACACGAGGTTATCTCATCTTCTAGACCCTCAGCTCCCGCTGGCCTCGCTGCGTCTTCTTGTCCCTCCCCTCCGCTTGATGTCGGCGTGCATGTGGCGCGTTGCCCAGCAACGCAACGTACAGCAGTACGGGAAGCTGGCGGAGTTCGTCACCTTGGTAACGGAGATGGTTCCAGAACTTCTGACTCCCAGGCAGATGGCTGAGCTTGTATTGGGACTGCGGGCGAGGGTCGGTACCTTCACCTTCATGTGGTCTTTAACTATCATATTTAATTGGCAAGAATTGTTACTAAGGTATAGTTAAAAGGTCTGTCCGATAAAGGTTTGATAGGATTTGGGGTAACTTTGTGTAGCAGGGGTCAGAAGAAAAACACAATAATTTTGTCATCAGTTATGTATATTCTATTCGCTATGTTGTAAAAGAGGTGCACGACCGCAATGAGACTTAAAGAACAGATCAAACCTTTCATTTGGATCGAATGGGCCGAATGAGTTCATTTCATGGGCTCTTCTGAACTGCTCTCCAGCTCATCCTGGAGATGCTGCAGAGCGAGGAGCAGTCAGACAGTCCGGCGCTCCAGAAGCAGCTGAACAGCGTCCGCCTGCTGAAGACCAATGGCCCAGGAGAAGAGGTAACGACCCTGCCGATTGGTTCAGGGTTCAAACCCAGACCAACCGGCTCATTGATGACCTCTGTCTGAAGTCAGTCAGGGTGGGGAGGACATGGCTAACTCAAAGGGTAAATAATTACGTTTTGCTGTTTCTTATTGCTGTAAATCAAATATGTGTCCAGATATAATGCATAACAGAGCGAATCATGTGTTTCTCCTGCTGACAGCTCCCAGACGGAGAGGTGGAGGTGTCAAAGAAGGCGTTTGTAGAACTGGTCCAAAAATTGAGGGACAAACCAAGTGAAAAGAAAACTTTTTTCAAGGTAAGGGTTGATCTGTTATTGTTCTTTAAAGATCATCCCTGCCAACATATCGTCTTCATCGCCATCTGGTGGCTGTGGTTTTGATATACTTTTAATAAGACGTTGTCTTTATTTTTCCCCGCAGAAAGTCTTCCCGGAGCATTATGGATCCCGCTTCGACACAACGCTGCAGGTGGTGGTGTGGGAGTTCCTCTGTCGGCTGGAGGAGCTGCTCCCGGTGTCTGGGTTCTGTGAGGTGGGTGTGGGGGAGTTGGAGAGGAGACCTCCGCTTTAGTCCTCTTGTTGACCCCTGGCTCGTCAGATGAAGAGGCTGATTCAGACCAAAGGGCAGGTTCCAAGTCTGTTTCTTCCAAACCGACCAAAAAGTCTCCCGTTCAATACTCTGTTCTTGGGCAGACGCAGGAAACCCAACGAAGCAGCTCAGACCTTCAGGAATCCTCTGCCTGACGATGCACATATAACAGTTTATCAGGACATGAGGAGGGCGGGGCTTTCAGATACCTACCATGACCAAATCTCTCAATCAGATATGGTTATTAAGTGTTTCGGTTTTCTTATAGTTGGCATTCACCAGCCGTAAGCAAACTGAAACACTGTTCCACAGCCAAATGTGGAAAAATGGAACGTACGGGTATTCAAATGCATATTTATTAAAATCACAAAAAGGTCAAATTAAATGTCACATCTTCAGTTTTACCAGAAAGCTAACTTTCATCTCATGTTTTGGAGTCCAGTTCAGCCCAGTAGAAGCAGTCATTGCCCTTTCTAATCATAGGAGCTGTCCTTCATTGTTCAGGTGGCCTCCAACTTCCACCTTGATTCCCTGGACCCCGATGCTCACCACTTTATCTCCGACCCTGAAGACTTTACTACTCTACTGAAGCATCGACAAAAAGGCTGGAAGTTGAAGAAGAGTAAGATCCTGCTTTTGTTCGCTTTGACTTTGTTTGTGGACCATGCACACAATTTGCATTTCCTGTTGGTTCATTAGTTTTATCACTTGCTGAATTCTGTCATTTCCCTGAGATCTCGTTTCCTTCCTCTCCTCGTCTACCTGCGTTAGGTTCCTCAGGTCTCCTTTCTAGGTCCTAGGACACTGGTTACCACCAATGAGGGCTAGCCTGGCTAAGGCCAGACCTCATCTCAATCGACATTGAGGAGAGGTCTGGGAACCACACATTCATTTTCTCGTATTCGAGGCGTGGTTTACGATTGCCCGGAGCCGTTTATTGGGCGATACGAATGTCTATCATGAGTCTGTACGTAGCTCATAGCCAATCGTATCGATTATACCCGATGACATATGTAGAGCGACAGGAATCCGAAGAGGAAGAAGACGATGGGTGTGTCGCGTAGACGCCGTCATCGTCTGGCCGTCCCTCCCCGTTCTGTGATTGGTTCCCCATCTCAGGCGAAAATCGGATCCATGGAACCCAGCCTGGGTTCCATGGATCCGATTTTCGCCTGAGATGGGGAACCAATCACAGAACGGGGAGGGACGGGGCATAGCCGGGCTAAAGGAGGGCCTGAAGGTCCCCGTTCCTAACGCTGCGCCTCCCCCCCCCCCCCCCCCCTAGACCCGCCGTCCTTCAGCTCCCGGGTGCTCCTGTCCTCTCTGGCCTCCAGGCGGCTCGGCCTCCGGGCTGAGGACTACTTCATCGAGGAGGGGGCAGCGGGGGAGAGCGTACCGGGGCTGGACCTCCGGGAGCAGGGTGAGGCAGACCACGTCCCGGTGAGTTCGTCCACGGTCTGTGGAGACGCACCCCCACCGGGCTGAAGCTGTCGCTGTGGTCTTTCCTCCACAGACGTCACGGCCGCCCAGCGCCCTCCACTCGATGGAGACGGAGAGGAGGAGGAAGATGAGGAGGAAGATGAGGAAGAAGATGAGGAGGAGGAGGAAGAGGAGGAGGGGGAGCCGGAGTCGGAGCCGGAGGAGCCAGAGGTCATCGGTTCCTCCCCTCCCGCCCCCCCCCCTCGCCAGCGCCAGCCCCCCTGGCTCCGCCCCCGTGGCCGCCCGGAGCCAGTCCTGCCCGTACTGCGGCCGGAGGTTCAGCAGCTGGGCGGAGCTGCTGGGCCACCGCTGCAGCGTGCACGGCGCCATTGGGCGGGGCTTCCAGTGCGGCCGCTGCCAGAGACAGCTGTTCTCACAGAAGGCCCTGACGCGGCACCTCATGGCGCACGCCACGGGGCCTGAAGGGGCGGGGCCTGAAGGGGCGGGGCTCGAAGGGGCGGGGCCAGGGCTGCAGTGCGAGCAGTGCCTGCGGCGGCTGGGCTCGGAGAACGCCCTGAGGTCGCACCTCCTGGCCCACGAGCAGCAGAAGGCGGCGGCGGCGGCGGCGGCGGCGGCGGCGGCGGCGACGGCAACGCGGACCTTCCAGTGCGACCAGTGCCAGCGGCAGCTGGGCTCGGAGAAGGCCCTGAGGAAGCACCAGGCGACGCACGGGGTCAACCGCTCGGTGGTGTGCCCCCAGTGCAACAAGGTGCTGAAGTCGGTCCACTGGCTGAAGACGCACCTGCGCCTGCACACCGGGGAGAGGCCCTTCCCCTGCACCTTCTGCGGGAAGCGCTTCAAGGAGAAGGGCGTGCTCCGGGCGCACCTGAAGCTGCACGGCGCAGAGTACGCCTACCTCTGCAGCGAGTGTGGCAAGGGCTTCAACCACATGACGTCGCTGGTGCAGCACAACCGCATGCACAGCGGGGAGAAGCCCTTCCCCTGCAACGCGTGCAGCCGGCGCTTCGCCTCGTCGCAGCGGCGCCGCGTGCACCAGCTCATCCACACGGGCGAGCGACCGCACCCCTGCACCCACTGCGACAAGAGGTTCCGGACCGGCAACTCTCTGACCCGGCACGTCCGGACGCACACCGGGGAGAAGCCGTACCAGTGTGTGGTGTGCAGCAGGCGCTTCCAGCAGAGCTGCAACATGAAGATCCACATGCGCGTTCACACCAAAGAGAAGAAGAACGCTTGATGTGTTCCTGTTGGTCGGTGGCGGGCAGAAACAATCCCAGGGAGACGCGTTGGGTTGTTATGGTCTGTCCCGGACACGCCCACCCTGGCCACACATGGAGATTCTCAACGGGTACTTTTGTGGATGACCTTTTATTCTAATAGGATTTTTTTTTTTGCAGAACTGAGTTCAGAGAAAACAATAAAGAAGGTTTAAAAGCATATTTGCCGAATGTTGGGATATATTGGTGGAGAAGGAATTCACAGCAGGGGGGGGGGGGGGCATGCTCCAGACCTTGTTCCATCGTTATTCAACAGCCCAGAGGATCAGACAGACATTCCTCTCTAGCCAATCACATCAGGCCATCTCTCAGTCCAATTAGATACAAGTAAGGTCAGCTTAAAGTATGAATTATACAAGAATATAAGGTAAATATATGTACAATGGAGCCAAATGTTAAACACTAGATATTAGCTGGCTTTCCTTGGTCAACCAGTGTTGGCATTCTGAGGACATTTACACGTGTTCCTCTTTGACGTGTTACTGAGGTTGCGCCCCTCGTTTAGGTATAAGGGGCCCCTAAAAGACGGCCTGCCCCCGTCACGGTGAGAGGAAACGCTCTCCCATGGCTCCTGGTCTGGCTTTAGAATATAATCTGTAGGCTCCAAATTAGAGTTAAGGTAACTAATCCATACCCCGGTTAAAATCAGACGCTACCAGCTTTAGGATTATGACTGTATATGCCATGGACTAATAAAGTGGCGTTATTAACTATTACAGTTTAAATGAACATTGCTTTCGCAGTGCTCATCTCTTAAACCCATGTGGTAAGTCATGGTGATTTAAGATCACGTTAATAAACAAGGCGATGAATGGATTTTATTGAAAGACCTCACTTCATCTAACTAATGTTTAATATGTCAACCTTTTGTACGTAATACTTGTAATAACTGTATGAAATGTATCTTGGATATCGTGGGCGTGAACGTCCGAGGCCCCGTAGTTTAGAGCATTGTGATCGGCCAAGGACATCTTAGGGAATCACACAATTATTATATAAGGCGGAGCTCCAAGATTGTTCGCGAGTTCTTTGCAGGCAACTCAGATAATGTTACTCTCTGCGGTGGCAATAAAACCAAACCTCTCGTAATTTGTATTTAGTATTAGATCGTGGGTTTTATCCACGACACTACAAACCTTCAAAGTGGCCACTACGTTCTTTTACTATTTCGCACTAATTAAAATGTATTTGCATGACTTTTAATAGTAACGCAATAAATCTTTGTACAATAAAATGTTTTCCCTTCATCAATCTTTCAAGTAGGTGCGGGTGGTGTGGGTTAACTTGACCCCGCTGGTTAGGTTATGGTGACTATTTCATCTTTATAGTTAAATATACTCCATACACAATATAGCTCTGAAGAATAAGTCCCGCCTCCGAGGCTCCTGTTTCCATCGGTCTGAAATGTCTGGGTTTTTGAATGATCGTACATAACAAACTCTGTAGGTGGCGAAGAAGTAAAAGCTGCTCATGTTTTGAACAACACACTTTTTCCATCTAGATTCCACTTGGGTTTTGGATTGTCGGTGCCGTTAAAGTAGCATTTATAATCGTTTACTACTTTAACGGCACCTACAATCCAAAACCCAAGTGGAATCTACTTCTTCGCCACCCACAGTTTGTTATGTACGATCATTCAAAAACCCCATGTTATTTCACAGGCTTTTGGCATGGAACCAGGCGCCTCGGAGGGAGACTCATACAGCAACAGAATGATATAACATATTACAATCGCGCTACAAGGTATTTTATTTTGTAAGTGAGCATCTTTGACCCGGATGTACAAATCGTGGAGGATAAGGATCACTTGGATCATGTTGTTGTCATGAAGTCAGTGGGTCAGACTTTAAATTGTTCTTGCTTTATCTATTCCTTTTATCACAAAATTGAATTTAGGTTTGTTTCATGTGTCGCCATAAAACTACTGGTGTCATTGAACTCACTTCTTGAAAGAAGAGGAAACAACGAGCTTAACTAATATGTATACTGTCAACGTTGCTTGCGATCCATACAAGTGTACAGTTGTCTGCAGGCGAGAGAAGGCTTTACCTTGTCTCGCTTTGACTCCTTTGACTGCCTAGGTTAAAACGATGGTAATCACTGTTATTTTAACGCACAAAGTGTGGCCAGTAGACCCGCCCATCGATAAAAACTATCGCACTAGTCAACAGCCTCCACTCCTCTTTAGTCTGCAGTATCCTCAGCCTTCCTCTTTCTCTCCAGATCCATGCGACTATCGAGGAGAGCCACTGACGCAACCATCATACCGGGGAGGCGACCGTCCAGACCCCGTTGGGTTGAACCAGAACCAGCCGCCCGGTGGTTCGAGAGCAACGACGATGGCTGTCAACAACGACACCTTCCTCGACGGCACAGGTGTGCGCCAATCATTCAATTCGTTTTAATTGCAGGCGACGTTTTTATTTCAATTGTTAAAAGTCAATGCAATGAAACCATGAAACCACCGAAATTAAAGTCATTACTTCTGCTTCATCGGTTTCAGACGCTCAGCTCCCGCTGGCCTCGCTGCGTCTTCTTGTCCCTCCCCTCCGCTTGATGTCGGCGTGCATGTGGCGCGTTGCCCAGCAACGCAACGTACAGCAGTACGGGAAGCTGGCGGAGTTCGTCACCTTGGTAACGGAGATGGTTCCAGAACTTCTGACTCCCAGGCAGATGGCTGAGCTCGTATTGGGACTGCGGGCGAGGGTCGGTACCTTCACCTTCATGTGGTCATTAATCTGCTGCAAGAATCTAGCGAGCTTTGTTCCCAAGTTACCTAGTGCAAGAATCACTGAACCAGAAGTGCAGACACTTCGTCAACATGTCAAGTGTTGCATACGGGGTTATCGTACTGAATGTGCATGGTAAAGGTATCGTCTGATTGGATAGCTCCAGACCTAATGAACGTGTTCTCCAGTTCATCCTGGAGCTGGTGCAGGGGGACGACGAGTTGGACAGTACAGCGATCGAGGAGCAGTTGATCGCCATCCAGCTGTTGACAACACAGGACACACCGGAAGAGGTACACGTGGGAGATGGGTTCATAAGATAAATGGTTCTAACCCTGACCCTTTTAATGGTGCCAGCAGGGTTTGCTGGGTGATGTTTGTTTTTGCTTAGTTTGTTACTCTTGTTACTCTTTTTAAATGTTGATCCAGTTTGTTTATCGTGTATTTCTATGTGTCCCAATATGCAATAAAGTTGATGCGTTTGCACAAATCTATGTTTTTGTTTTCTGCAGTTCCCGGATGGAGATCTAGGTGTTTCAAAGACGGCCTTTGTGGAACTGGTTCAAACATTCACAGACAAAAAGTCTTTCAGAAAAAAATATGATTTTTTCAAGGTGAGGGATGATTATTTTTTTATTTTTTTGTGATTGTTCAGGACCATAGAAACATTACGGGCAGGGACTACCCTTCATGATGATCAATTATTGATCCGTTTGTTGGGGTGTTCTCTCGCTTTCTTTAAATGAACAATAACACTTCTTATCTTTGCTCACACAGTAATACCCTGATACACTTTTTATGCATCAGGGTATGATCTGGACACTTTGTTTAGGCCCAATCCCATTTCTACCCCTTACCCCTATCCCTTCCCCCTTCAAAACAAGGGGGAGGGGTAAGGGGAAGGGGTAAGGGGTAGAAATGGGATTGGGCCTTAGTCTTCTTCCCCCCCTCTCAAACAGAACTCCTTCCCAGAACACTACGGATGTCGTTTTGACACATCTCTCCAGATCCTTGTGTGGGAGTTTCTGTCACGGCTGGAGGAGCTTCTCCCAGTCTCTAGTTTTGTTGAGGTAGGCTGTCATACGTTTAAACTATGTGGTACTACTGGAAATTCTGCTGGAATTAGAAACGCGTTTAAAAAACGTGCTTTGGGCTTAGAGTTCTGTTATTAGTGAGGGGGGGGGAGGGGCTTCGTTCAGACTGAGTCTTTGGAAGTTGAGGATTTCCCTCCGCCGCAATCTCCGTAGGCCCCGTCCACACGGAGCCGAAACGGGCGAAAACGATCCGGTTTTGTCTTAAGCGGTTCGGTAATATCTCCGTAAAGACGGAATCATTGCAGAACCGCATCGAGCTGCAGAAACGCTGTCGTAAATATTCAGTCTCGAGGAGATTCAACCATTTAAATTGAGCAGAAATACTTTTTAATGTACAGTTAGTAATTACATTCATCAAGGGGCTGTATTTAAAGCTACAAAAAGAATACAAATAAAATAATTGGGTATTGTGTACAGTCCCACCTAGAAGTAGACCATCAACACTATAATTAAGGCTTCTGCAGGATCAGCCTGGGCACAATTAAACAACTGCTGACTGACCTAACAGGTCCGATCAGGTTACCTTCTTTTTCATGATGTCTTAGCGACATGGAAAGTTCACAGCAGAGTGGAACATTCAGGGTTTTAGGGAGAAGGGTGAAATCATTGAGTTTTAACCCTAAATCACGGTGGTATTTTAGTTACAGTGATCTAATACACGTTGAAATAAAAAAAATATTTTTGGCTCACTGGCTCTCTATGTTAATATCTCATATGTTTAGATTATGTTCGGATCTTGTTTGTTTAAACTATGCTAAGCTGTTTCAGAGATTGCCGGGGTTAGCAGCGAATACACCAGTATAGGCTGTAACAGTATCTCTTAAGAAGAAGAATCACGACGGCCCCAAAGTTCATGTGCCTACTTTAGGAAGGAGGATGTCGCCCCCTAGTGGTGACTCTACTGAACCCCACGCCCTCACTGGGACCTCTCCGTCCCTGCTCAGGTGGCCTCCCACCCGGACCTCGACTCACTCGTCCCCCGACTGGAGGATTTCGGATCAGACACGGAAGATTTAAGAACGCTCTTCCAGCACCCAACCAGAGGGTCAGCGAAGTTAGAGAAGAGTAAGTCAACAATGTGTCAAGGTGCTGTAGGTGAGCCATCATTAGATATCATCGGGGTGGCGTTTGTTGGCTGACAGGTTGCGAGCCATTTGTGAGTGGAATGCGCATGAGAATATACATTTCAGCCAAATTAGATTTTAGACAGCTCCCAGCTCATGTTAAGGAAGGCGGATTCCCTGAACCAATCAGGGAAGAGATGCCCTGATTGGTCCAGAGAAACCATCTTGCCTGTCAATTACACGTGTGTGAAATGCAACACATCTCAATCCTCGAGAAAGCAAGCAGCAGTATTACAAGAGGAAGTCTCTCTCTCTCTCTCTCTCTCTCTCTCTCTGTCTCTCTGTCTCTCTCTCTCTCTCTCTCTCTCTCTCTCTCTCTCTCTCTCTCTCTCTCTCTCTCTCTCTCTGTCTCTCTGTCTCTCTGTCTCTCTGTCTCTCTCTCTCTCTCTCTCTCTCTCTCTCTCTCTCTCTCTCTCTCTCTCTCTCTCTCTCTCTCTCTCTCTCTCTCTCTCTCTCTCTCTCTCTCTCTCTCTCTCTCTCTCTCTCTCTCTGTGCGTCTGAGCCTCTACTGACCAAGATCTCCCCCCCCCCCAGACCGCTTCCCCTTCAGGTCGGCCGTCATTCTGTCCTCGCTGGCGTCCAAAGGGACCAGCTTGACCCCGGGCGACCCCTTCAGCGAGGAGGGGGAGGGCGAGGCCGCCGCCCGGCTGCAGGAGGACCCGTCTCTTCTCGGCCGCTCCTCCGGCCGCCACGGTGAGGGGGGGCGGGGAGAGGGGTTCATGGGAGCGTTGGGGTTCTCCCTGCCCTCGCACTGCTCTCAGATCACAACACGCATCGTACGGCGCTAACCCCCAGTCATCGTGAGGCCGATTCCCTACGACTAAACACACGACCTTGCGCCAAGAGGCTCACGCTGTCGACCCCCACCCCCCCCACCCCCCTCCGCAGACCGACCGTCCGTCCAGGCGGAGCCGAGCGGCGACCGAACCGCAGAGGACTTCCGATTGGCTGACGGTGGTGGTGGCGGCGACGCCCAGAGCGACACCCTGGGCTCCGCCCTCGACGGCGGCCGGAGCCACTCCTGCCCCCAGTGCGGCCGCGCCTTCCCCCGTTGGCCGGACCTCCTGGAGCACCGCTGCCCCGCGGCGCCCCCCCCCCAGCCCGCCCCGCCGCGGCGTGCCAAGCAGGTGTACCAGTGCGAGCGCTGCCCGCGGCGGCTGGTCTCGGAGGGCGGGCTGCAGAGGCACCTGCAGGCGCACCGGCGCGGGGAGGAGCCTATCGTGTGCCCGCAGTGCGGCAAGACGTTCACGCACCGCTCCTCGCTCACGGTACACCTGCGCCGCCACTCGGGGGCGCGGCCCTTCGCCTGCTCCGTCTGCGGCAAGGCCTTCAAGGAGAAGGGCGTGCTGAAGACCCACCTGCGCGTGCACTCGCCGGACCAGCCCTACCTGTGCAGCGAGTGTGGGCGGGGCTTCAGGTACCTGACCTCGTACGAGCTGCACCTGCGCAGGCACGCGGGCGTGAAGCCCTTCCAGTGCGACGGCTGCGCCCGGCGCTTCTTCACGGCGCAGCAGCTGAAGGAGCACGTGCGCGTGCACACGGGCGAGCGGCCGTACGCCTGCGAGCGCTGCGAGAAACGCTTCAGCACCAAGAACCACCTGAAGAGACACGTCCGGGTCCACACCGGGGAGAAGCCCCACAGCTGCCCCTACTGCGACAAGGGCTTCACCCAGCAGTCCAACATGAAGATCCACCTGCGCGTCCACAGACACGACAGCGCCAGCAGGAAGAGGAAGCCCCCACCGTTAGGGGGGCCGGGGGGGCCCTGACAGCGGGATGTCATTGGATGGTATCCTTCGGTGAACAGAAGATATCTGATGGTGAAGTCCCCCCCCAGAGCATCATGCAGACGACAATGTACCTCTGAATGTAAACACTGTATGCTGACACTATCACTGGTGTTATTCCATTAGCACTCTTGGCCGTACTATAGCGGGTTGATTTGCGTTTCCACTCCGTTTAAACGTTCCGAACTCTGACCGAGGCCTGCTGGAGAAGGACCACCTCCGATGTCGGGCCTGTGGGTTCCCATAACACTACGATTGCTGCCATTTTGTTGGCTGTACTCGATAGAAAGCTGTGATGTTATATTAAATAAATCATCACCTGGCAAAAGGGTCTCACTGTTTTTGTACTTTTTTTTTATTCACTGGGATTTTTATTTTTATTTAAAAAAATAAATAAACATCTTTCATTTATCATTCAAGTTTGAAAGTGCTTTATGTGAAAGTATGCCATAGTGCATTTAGTAAAGTAACGTTTTGTGAACCTTCAGTGAGGTGAGCATGGATGCTCTGGTGGTTCTGATGGTGGTTCTTCCACTGTCTGTTCCCCCTGAGAAGTGTCTCCTACTTTTGTAAAATGTATTATGAAGATGGCCTATATTAAAATGCAATATTTTAATTTGAACTACTGAGCTCAGTGGTATTTTTTAAGTGACAATCATACGAGTAGTAATTTTCCAAAATCATGACAAGGCATTAAGGTTCAATTTAAATAGACAAATAATGCCTACTTCACTTGTACACACTCCTTAAATTTAGTTCCTGTACCGACTGGTTTAACCCCCACAGTTAAAGGCACCTCGCTTTTTGGCAGAGCGTGCTTCTGCACTAATGACTAACGAAGGAAAAATGATAACATCCACACGTTTTGGAATTACCCATGGACCTATTTGCTCCAGGCTTTTACAAATGACGTCCAGGTCATATGTGCGCTCTTACAAAATAAAAGTCTTTGTTTACGCACCGATAGATCTGGATGAAAATGTAACTAAGCATTATCTTTATCGCTTGCCATATACGCAAACAGCAACTACCGAATTCTACAGTTAAAATAGAAATATCTAATCATCATAAATCCTGTAACTTGCAAAGGGCACATCGCAAATTGTCCGTATGGCCGTTTACACGCTCATTAACATTTACACTTTCACTACAGAAGTGTAATACCTAAAATATATTGTTACGTTTCGCTAAGTCGCTACAAAGAGAACATTTTATCATTATTTATTATGATTCACAGGTTCAAGCGTGCAGAACATGCTTTTACTTCGAAAATATTCCAATCCGGAAGTTACTTTAAGGACGTCGAAGGCGACCCTACAGCGCCACCCTGCGGGGCGGAGCCGGTCGGGTCTGGTCTCCTTCAGCCAACCAGGGACGAGGGTTTCCCGTGATCTGGACTGAAGCGGATGAGACCAGAACCTTTGTTCTCCCTCCACCCACTCCCAGAATGAAAATAAAGCCCTCGTATTAAATGGCCGGCCGATGTTTCCGATGCATCTCGCAGGATCTGCAGTGAGCGGCTGTGCTGAGCGTTGTTTTATTCTACAGTAGCCGTGTGCGGACAGCAGAAAGCAGTGTGCGGGTTGGTTTTTCCCTCCCGGAGGAAGCGAGGGGCTCTTTTTTTTTTCCCACTCCCCGTAACCCAATGGAAATTAAACACGGAGCTCAAAGTGACTGCAGTCGAGGTGCGTGTATTTCGTGCTTTAATCTACTAAGTAGCAAGGCAGAGTTCAACTCGAAGCCGCAGGTCAAAAGTGCGCTTTGATCCTCATGTTAAGAATGCACATGTTATCATTGCACATGTTGTTCATGGTCGATATGTCAGAGGCGTCCAGTCCACAGGTCAGCGTCAGACCCCGTTCTGATTGCCGCAGTAGCACTCCGCTGGTGTTTCTCTTTGTTTTTGTTATTTTGCGTGCAGAGCTGCTGGGGACTAACCCTTACGTGTGTGTGTGTGTGTGTGTGTGTGTGTGTGTGTGTGTGTGTGTGTGTGTGTGTGTGTGTGTGTGTGTGTGTGTGTGTGTGTGTGTGTGTGTGTGTGTGTGTGTGTGTGTGTGTGTGTGTGTGTGTGTGTGTGTGTGTGTGTGTGTGTGTGTGTGTGGCCAGTCCCACATGTGTTGTCTTTCGTTTCAGGAAGCTATGTTTATACCGTCACTAATTGACCTTAAGTATATTCTGAAGTAGCACTCAACTGCGATAGCCCATGTTGTCGGAGATCTTCAATTCATACAGATGTATCCATAACAACAGATATATATCCATAACAACAAAAATAATCATCGGTCACATTATCTACTCTAAAGATGCGACCAGGTGAACATGAAATCAATTAGAACAAATAACCATGGTGACAGTGAAAATACAGCTCATGTTTATCTCATTCGCAGAGAGGGCAGGAGTCACTACAGGAAACGTAGTAGTCAGTATTCAAACAGAAACCACAAAGGGCAGAACTCAGGAAGCAGAACCTCAAGAATCTGGTGCAACTTTTGTTCCTGGTATTGAAGACCGCGAACCCTATTTACAATTCTGAAACATTCGTACTTAGTGCTAATATCTTACACTTTTATATTCATTAAAGTTTAAGATGTTAGTTAATTCATTCATTTATTAATTCATAGATGATTTTATGGTAAATCTTCTGGCCTAAAACATTTGACTAATTGTCGAGAGGTACATTTATAAGACATAGTTGCAATAGTTCAATTTAAATAATTTGTGTTTTTCATTAACATACAATACCGTCATATGTGGAAGGAACATAAAAGGTACGCAACTACACAACTCGAAGCAAGTCCTTTTTTTCAAATCTGAATAAAGTATCGGCCAAAACCAACTCGGATCAGGTTTGTGGATCAGGTCAGAAAATAACGGAGGGTTCACTGGCTATGAAAGACTCCTCCTGATTGGTTTGTTGGTGTTTAACCTCTCTCTCTCTCTCTCTCTCTCTCTCTCTCTCTCTCTCTCTCTCTCTCTCTCTCTCTCTCTCTCTCTCTCTCTCTCTCTCTCTCTCTCTCTCTCTCTCTCTCTCTCTTCCCCCCCCCCCCCCCCACAGGGAATGAGTTCCCTGTGGCGTACCTCCGCCTCATGGCTCCGCCCCTGCAGCTGTTCTCGGCTGCGATGTGGCAGGTGGTGCAGCAGGGACTGGTGGACAACTATGGGATGCTGGAGGAGTTTGTCACCATGGTGACGGAGCTGGTCCCCCAGCTGATGAGTTACAGCCAGCGCGCCCAGCTCATCCTGGGGCTCAGGGCCAGGGTAAGGCCCGGCCCGACTGTTTGTTTGTGTCGGCGGACTTGCTTGAGGTCGAAGATCTTTAAAACGATTTTTAAACGCCGTCATTCAGGTTTTTTTTATAGCTCAAACGTTCTGCAGTTCCACCCTTACACTAGTTAATAATCAATTGTGTGTGTGTGTGTGTGTGTGTGTGTGTGTGTGTGTGTGTGTGTGTGTGTGTGTGTGCAGCTGGTTCTGGAGCTGTGTCGGAGCACGGAGCCGGTGGACCTCCAGACCATCCAGCCCCACCTGGACCGGATCAAGGCTCCGAGCAGCACGGCCAACGACCCCCACGTGAGTGACCCCCCCCCCGCCGCCCTGCTCCTGTCCACCGACCCCCACCCTGAACACCGTCTGGGCGCGTTCCCTTTCCCTGACGGCCTCCTCCGTTCATCAGCGGGTGGATCGACCCGTGGATCGACCAGCTCAGTTAGTTTGTACTTCCTGTGTTTGAAACATTAACGATAAAATCCATCATTTTGGGGATTTCGTTCTCCGTGCTCCCCTAGGATATGAGTTCATTCTAAAACAATGTACCCCCAAAAGAATCGACAGAGCTGCATGAAACATTCCAGTGAGTAACAGACGACGGCGTTCCATAAACATGACGTTGATTCTGGTCACAGCACACACCTTAGTACAGCATTGACTGTTTACAGTCCAACCAGCCTGGCACCAGCCTGGCACCAGCCTGGCACCAGCCTGGCACCAGCCTGGCACCAGCCTGGCACCAGCCTGGCACCAGCCTTCAGTTGGGTGTGGAAGTTAGGAAGCCTTAGGTCGGGAGGCCAGATCTCCGTATCTCTGAGTTAGAGAGGAGATGTCGTGTTGTAGTCAGGCTTTGGTTCTCTCCGCCGCGTGCACACGGAGCTTTGGACGCGTCGGCTCAATGACTGTTGCACAATCCGGACCACGAGGTTTAGGGGAAGGACAGGGCGAAGGTCACTGGTAGTGGTTCAACTCTACCACTCACTGGGCCCTGAAAACACACACACACACACACACACACACACACACACACACACACACACACACACACACACACACACACACACGTTAGGTCAGTACAACAGCAAATGGCTCCACCGTCCCCAGATGACAGTCTGAGGTGAAGGGGACGCCTCCCTCTAATATTCACCCTGGTGCTCCAGTCTCCTCCCAGTGTAACGACGGATGCGTCGACTCCAGGATGTGAACGTGTTTCACACACGTTTAGTCTGAGCTCCCGAGAACACAGAGAGTTGGTGTGTATTGGAAGGAAGCCTTTTGTCAGGGGTGTGTGTGTGTGTGTGTGTAAGGAAGTGTCCTCCCATGTGTATTTATGAGGGGTTGGGGGGGGGGGGGGGGGGGGGGGGGGGGGGGGGGGGGGGGGGGGGGGGGGCAAGTCGATAAGACTTAATCCATGCTATGTTTCGTAATAACCTTTGCGCAGTCCAGGCCTTCTCATTCATAAGGGCAGAGGTCAAACTGGTCGTTATCCAGGAGTGAGTTGGACCAGTGAGTTGTTTCCTGGTCCTGGAGTGAGTTGGACCAGTGGGTTGTTTCCTGGTCCAGGAGTGAGTTAGAATAGTGAGTTGTTTCCTGGTCCAGGAGTGAGTTGGACCAGTGAGTTGTTTCCTGGTCCAGGAGTCAGTTGGACCAGTGAGTTGTTCATGGTCCAGGAGTGAGTTGGACCAGTGAGTTGTTTCATGGTTCTGGAGTGAGTTAGAATAGTGAGTTGTTTCCTGGTCCTGGAGTGAGTTGGACCAGTGAGTTGTTTCCTGGTCCAGGAGTGAGTTAGAATAGTGAGTTGTTTCCTGGTCCTGGAGTGAGTTGGACCAGTGAGTTGTTCATGGTCCAGGAGTGAGTTGGACCAGTGAGTTGTTTCATGGTCCAGGAGTGAGTTGGACCAGTGAGTTGTTCATGGTCCAGGAGTGAGTTGGACCAGTGAGTTGTTTCCTGGTACAGGAGTGAGTTGGACCAGTGAGTTGTTTCCTGGTACAGGAGTGAGTCGGACCAGTGAGTTGTTGACCTCTTGAACACCAGGACTTCCTCAGGCCTGCAGGTCACCAGACGTGGGAGTAGAAGGAAAGCTTCCCCGGTGGTTCTCTTCATTGTGAAGCCAGAGGGAAGCAGGCAGGAGAAGAGGAACACTAATCAGCCTAACGACTCCTCCACCGTCGGCCCTGGTAGCACACACGTCTAAAAGCGACCTGGAAGTGTGAAATGAAGGAAGACGACGTGCAGTGAAACACGACGGCTAAAAACTAAAGTCAGGCTGGACGATCCTTCCGATGGGAGTTTGACACGGCGTGCCTCATCCCGCTCCCTTCCCGAGCCGTCTCCTCCTGTTTATATTCCATTGGGTTCATTATTAGTTGGTGAGTTCTCCTAACAGTCCCCCCCCGGTGCCACAGGTCACCGTCGACCAGGTGGAGGAGTCGGAGGTCAACTTTGTGGAGCTGGTGCACACTCTGCTGGAGAGCCCTGCCGAGAAGGCGCACTTCTTCCAGGTGAGGCATGCACGCACGCACGCACGCACGCACGCACACGCACGGCAATCTGTGCCCGGCCGTTCCCATGGATATGCATTATGGGAAACGTTGGCACTCTCCGTCGACAGTCGGAATGCTGCTTTGTATTGTTGATGTTACTACTGACGCATAACAGTTCATGTATAGGACCAGAGCTTTAAACGTTATGTGCCATCAACTGTACATTTCGAAACTATTCTCTATACTCGTTTATAACTGTCAACCGGTCTCTCTCTCTCTGTCTCTGTCTCTGTCTCTGTCTCTGTCTCTCTCCCTCTGTCTCTGTCTCTGTCTCTGTCTCCCTCTATCTCCCTCTGTCTCCCTTTCTCTCTGTGTCTCTGTGCGTTCTAGGAGGTCTACCCGGAGCACTTTGGGTCAAAGTACGACACAGCGCTGGAGATGTTGGTGTGGGAGTTCATCTCCAGACTGGACGAGCTGCTGCCCATCCCAGACTTCACTCAGGTTCATCTCATCCACCATTCAGAGACTCAGTCTAATCCGTGTTTAGAAGCACAAACACAGATAAGACCGGGAGTCCAGAATGAAGTCAGATGTTTGACTGGATGCTGTGCCGAAGCAAGCAACGGTTATCACAGTCGTCAAGGACAGAGATAGATTCAGTGTGAAAACATGTACTTGTTACCGTGGCGACAGTTGTTTTTGCTGAATGCCACATTTGGCACCAGCCGTTTAGCAAAACGAATTATCTCTTACTAAAATAATAATATAATACGTTTTATTTTCTTACCTACATGCCGAATCTGCAGTGAATCCTAATAATTAATAATGACACAATAAACAATTACAAAATAATGACAATTATTCTAGTAGAATAACAACCTAATAAGCGCTGGACAGACGATAGCCTGATGAGTGGCAGCACTGCAGTGGGCTGCTGTGCTGAGCTCGTTGACCCCCGCCCACAGATGGTGGAGTGGCTGGTGGGCGTCCCCTCCTTCCTCCACGACACCCTGCAGTCCTTCAGGCAGCGGGAGGACATGAAGGTGGCCCTGGAGCACCACGGCAACCTGGAGCAGTTCGAGGAGAAAGGTACGCCTCTGAAGGACCACGCAGACGCTTCGACGCAGTCGTGATCCTGTCTTGGTTCTGCGTCGGGTTTTAGTGAGCGGACCAATCACAGCCCTCGCTGCTGCGTCGCCTCGACGCAAGGTTACAACTTTTGGGAGGTGCACGTCAGGCCCTGGCGGTGAACGCAAGGAGGGTCCGCAAGACGCAATGGGTCGGTCAAGCCCCTTGCGTTGCGGGAATGTGGGACGATGATCCGCCCTTAAGGCTGAGGTAAACCGTCACTGAAGAGTGAAAGCTGCTGGTGTATCTTCTGGCTCTGTTCAGACTTGGTGGATTCGTCCTTGTTGAAAGGTCGTCTGCATTCCCTTGATCCTTCCTCCCACTTTCCTCCCAGATCCCAGTCTGCTCCCGATGGACGACTGCATCCTCTACTCCCTCTCCCTCCCCACGAAGACCAGGATGGAGGTCAGCTCGGCGTCCCCCTCCCCCTCCCAGGACGTCTCCCTGCTCCCCGACGTTCCCAACACTCCGACCAGCGCCGAGGACCGCGGCCGGCGGAGCGCGGAGCGGGCCCGACTGAGGCGGGAGCGCAGGGAGGCCGTCGCCGGGCAGATTAGAGCCGAGAGCGAGTCATTGGACGACTCGGACGCCATGTGTCCGCCGGACGCCTCGGGTCCCGCGGACGCCCCGCCCCCCACGGAGCTCTCAGCCGACGACGACGTCTACATCTCCAGGGGGGGGCGGGCGCTGAGGAAGAGGAAGATGAGCCGGACGCCCGAGCCCCCGGCGAAGCAGCCATCGAAGCGACCTCCTTCCCAGTAAGACTCCGCCTCCCACGGAATAGAACGCGTACCATAAAGGCTCCGTCCTAAACGCAGCGACCCGGGCTCGAGTCCTGCCCGTGGTCATCTGCTGCATGTCCTCCCCTCTCTCTCCCATACCTCCCCTCTGTCTCCCATACCTCCCCTCTGTCTCCCATACCTCCCCTCTGTCTCCCATACCTCCCCTCTCTCTCCCCTACCTTCCTCTCTATCTCACTCTATATTAAAGCATTAAAATGCAAAAAAAAAAAAGAAAAGAACATCAGTGTGTCTCTTACGGAGCCCTGAGGAACACCAGTTTAAATTGGATACATGGTCAGGATGTACATCCCTTCCTGGTGTTACCATCGTTGACACGGCGATGGTCCCAGGGCTATGGACGTGGACAGACCTACAGCCCAGTTCCCCGACTGGTCCCCCGTTCATCCTGTCCATCAGCGGTCGACGCACATTAGCGCTGTCTCTAATCAGTCTCCCACTGCGGGTCCCTGCCGTCTGTCCGCCACTGCCCTGTTTCAAAGAGGCGGCGGGGGGATTAGTCATCGACAACACCTGGCCTCTGGTTGCATCCCGAGAGACAAGCCCCTCCCCTTCCTGTAGACGACTCTAACCCGCCCACGTCACTCGGATGACTCAAGTCTCTCTCTCTCTCTCTCTCTCTCTCTCTCTCTCTCTCTCTCTCTCTCTCTCTCTCTCTCTCTCTCTCTCTCTCTCTCTCTCTCTCTCTCTCTCTCTCTCTCTCTCTCTCTCTCTCTCTCTCTCTCTCTCTCTCTCTCTCTCTCTCTCTCTCTCTCTCTCTCTCTCTCTCTCTCTCTCTCTCTCTCTCTCTCTCTCTCTCTCTCTCTCTCTCTCTCTCTCTCTCTCTCTCTCTCTCTCACACACACACAGCAGGGAGCCCAGCCTGGAGGTGGATAGCTCTGGAGAGTCTCCGTTGATCTCCATATGGGGAGAATACACAGGTCTGTCTGCGCCCCTCCACTCATTTACATAGCTCTCAGTCTTCCCATTTCTTCCACTTCTCTTTTTTTCTCTTTTTATTCCTTTTCTTTTCTCTGTCTGTCTGTGTCTCTCTCTCCGTCTGTCAGTCAGTCTCACAGACTCTCTCTGTCTCTCTAAAGCTTTTTGTAGCCGTTTCACTCGTGTCTTTTAACAGTCCATTACATGTTGTTATCACCATGCCCTCTCCTCTGTACTGACTCCTCCCCTCTCCACTGTACTGACTCCTCCCCTCCCCTCTCCACTGTACTGACTCCTCCCCTCTCCACTGTACTGACTCCTCCCCTCCCCTCTCCACTGTACTGACTCCTCTCCACTGTACTGACTCCTCCCCTCCCCTCTCCTCTGTACTGACTCCTCCCCTCTCCACTGTACTGACTCCTCCCCACTCCACTGTACTGACTCCTCCCCACTCCACTGTACTGACTCCTCCCCTCTCCACTGTACTGACTCCTCCCCCCTCCACTGTACTGACTCCTCCCCTCTCCACTGTACTGACTCCTCCCCTCTCCACTGTACTGACTCCTCCCCTCTCCACTGTACTGACTCCTCCCCTCTCCACTGTACTGACTCCTCCCCTCTCCACTGTACTGACTCCTCCCCTCTCCTCTGTACTGACTCCTCCCCTCTCCTCTGTACTGACTCTTCCCCTCTCCACTGTACTGACTCCTCCCCTCTCCACTGTACTGACTCCTCTCCACTGTACTGACTCCTCCCCACTGTACTGACTCCTCCCCTCTCCACTGACTCCTCCCCTCTCCACTGTATTGACTCCTCCCCTATCCACTGTATTGACTCCTCCCCTATCCACTGTATTGACTCCTCCCCTCTCCACTGTACTGACTCCTCCCCTATACACTGTACTGACCCCTCCCCTCTCCGCTGTACTGACTCCTCCCCCTCCCTGTACTGACTCCTCCCCTCTCCGCTGTGCTGACTCCTCCCCCTCCCTGTACTGACTCCTCCCTGTACTGACTCCTCCCTGTACTGACCCCTCCCTGTACTGACCCCTCCCTCCCCCTCCCTGTGCTGACTCCTCCCCCTCCCTGTGCTGACTCCTCCCCCTCCCTGTGCTGACTCCTCCCTGTGCTGACTCCTCCCCCTCCCTGTGCTGACTCCTCCCCCTCCCTGTGCTGACTCCTCCCCCTCCCTGTACTGACTCCTCCCTTTACTGACTCCTCCCCCTCCCTGCAGACCCCCAGGCGCCCTCCGTGCCGGCGGTAGAGAACAAGGCCCCCTGGTCGGACGACGAGACCCTCCGGCTGCTGGAGATCTGGGGGAAGGACTCGGTGCAGCGGGGGCTGCAGGGCTGTATCAAGAACCGCCACATCTTCTCGCTCATCGCCCAGAGGCTGGCGGAGCACGGACACGTCCGCAGCGTGGAGCAATGCCAGGTCCGCATCAAGAGGCTGAAGAAGGCCTACCGCCACTGCCTGAAGAGGAACAGGTGGGTGGAGGAGGAGGAGGAGGAGGTGGTGGAGGAGGTGGTGGTGGTGGAGGAGGAGGAGGAGGAGGAGGTGCTGGTGCTGGAGGAGGTGGTGGTGCTGTTGGTGTTGTGGGTGGTGGAGATGTCCGTCTTTCTGTCGGTCTCTGGAGGTTACGCAGTGCAGGGCTGTGATATTTGGATTGGACATAAGCCTACGGATCTGGGATCTGATGCAAAGAAAAACAAAAAAAACTTTTATATTCACAATCATACACGTCTGTGTTCACACTGTGTATTTCACCTTCTGTGTCCACACTGTGTATTTCACTGTCTGTGTTCACACTGTGTATTTCACTGTCTGTGTTCACACTGTGTATTTCACCGTCTGTATCCACACTGTGTATTTCACGTCTGTGTTCACACTGTATTTCACCGTCTGTGTTCACACTGTGTATTTCACCGTCTGTGTTCACATTGTGTATTTCACCGTCTGTGTTCACACTGTGTATTTCACCGTCTGTGTCCACACTGTGTATTTCACCGTCTGTGTTCACACAGTGTATTTCACCGTCTGTGTCCACACTGTGTATTTCACAGTCTGTGTCCACACTGTGTATTTCACCGTCTGTGTCCACACTGTGTATTTCACCGTCTGTGTCCACACTGTGTATTTCACCGTCTGTGTTCACACTGTGTATTTCACCGTCTGTGTTCACACTGTGTATTTCACCGTCTGTGTCCACACGGTGTATTTCACCGTCTGTGTTCACACGGTGTATTTCACCGTCTGTGTCCACACTGTGTATTTCACTGTCTGTGTCCACACTGTGTATTTCAACACACAGAAGAAAAACCACCAATAAGACGGAGTGCAAGTTCTACGAGCAGCTGGAGGGCGTGCTGGGGGGGCCGTCGGGCGGCCCCAAGGTGACCTACGACCCGGAGGAGGAGGAGGAGGGGGAGGGGGACGAAGAGGAGGAGGAGGAGGAGCTGAAGCAGGAGGAAGAGGAGCTGAAGCAGGAGGAAGAGGACGATGAAGACCTGCAGATTCTCGGCTGCCCCAGTCGAGAGGTGATGGGAGGTGAGGGGGATCTGTCCTGGTTTCGGTTTAATCGCGTCCCTCCTCCGTTCATTCCATTCAGTCGTTTCCTCGCTTTGTCTCCATAAGCTGACTCGACTGGATTTGACATGAGGCTCTGTCTAGCTTAATGGACAGCCATCGTATTAACTTCATGGTTAGGAGGTAAATTCCCCCTCGATGCTGAGAATGTATGCCCTCAGTGTTGTGAGACAAAAATAAAAAGGATAGATGTATATATATTACTTTTTATTTGCGTTTGTTTCTCTTTAAAGCTGGACTATATGTCATGTTGTCTAATGCCGCTATTTACACCATTTAAAAAACCTCTAAACTAGAAAGTCGCTCAAGAATGCAACGCAGCCATCAACGATTGAATCCATCCAGAGGCATTTTCTCTATTAATCGTTTTTTTGATGTCCCCTTTTCTAAAACCGTTGACAGTAACCGTCGTCCGAAAAGTATTTATCTCTGAATGCAGCTCCACCCCAAACCACTAGGGGCTGCTCATGGGACAGCCTACATAGTGCAGCTTTAAGGTATCTCACTTTTCATATCATTTTTTTTTACACAAAGCTAACTTTTGACTCTGCCGCCAGCGGAAGCGCCCCGAAGCGTCCCGTGGACGGACGCGGAGACGCAGTGCCTGGTGAACATCTGGGGGAAGGACCAGGTGCAGCAGGGGCTGAAGGGGGTGCAGAGGAGGGGGCCCGTGTTCCCGTCCATCGCCCAGATGATGGGCGCGCTGGGCTACTCGCGCAGCGCCGAGCAGTGTCAGAGCCGGCTCAAGCGCCTCAAGTCCACCTTCAGGCAGTGCTACAACAACAAGTACGTCTGCTCTGGAGCCGTCCCGTCACGGCTTCATCGTACTCATGAGTTGGTACATACCGTGGGGTGTATATTTTCTTTGTTTTTCGGTTGAATTTACATTTAAAAGTCGTAAAAAATTTAAAATTGAATTTGTGGTCTCTCCCCCTCCCTCCCTCCTCCCCCTCCCTCCCTCCCTCTCTCCCTCCCTCCCTCCCTCCTCCCCCTCCCTCCCCTCCCTCTCTCTCCCTCCCCCCTCCCTCCCTCTCTTCTCGCCCTCCCCCCCCTCCCTCCCTCCCTCCCTCCCCCTCTCTCTCTTCTCGCCCTCCCTCCCTCCCCCCCAGCCTCCAGGGGAAGCGGCAGGTGGAGTGTAAGTTCTATGAGCAGCTGGGCCGGGTCCTGACCACGGACCTGTCGTTCTCTGAGGCGCTGGAGGAGAGCAGCGACCCCCTGGACCCCATCGACCAGGAGGACGAGGAGAAGCCCACCCACGCAGACCCCTCCGCCTGGCACCGGGAGATGGGTACGCAGGGGGGGGGGGTTCACCAGAGTGGTCTGCTGTGGTTCACACCTTACCAACGTGTGTCAGCTGGTCAAGTGGTTGCGCTGTCGTATTCATCAGTGATCCCAGTGTCCTATAGGGTTTACTTTGGTGTTTATTTTATGAAGTCTCAGCCAGCGTTGTGTCTGGGCGCCCCTAACCCGTTCAGTGTGGCGTGTCCTGACGTCCCCCTCTGTGTCTGGGCCCCCCTAACCCGGTCAGTGTCCTGACGTCCCCCTCTGTGTCTGGGCCCCCCTAACCCGGTCAGTGCCCTGACGTCCCCCTCTGTGTCTGGGCCCCCCTAACCCGGTCAGTGCCCTGACGTCCCCCTCTGTGTCTGGGTCCCTCTAACCCGGTCAGTGTGAGGGTGCCCTGACGTCCCCCTCTGTGTCTGGGCCCCCTAACCCGGTCAGTGTGAGGGTGCCCTGACGTCCCCCTCTGTGTCTGGCCCCTAGGGGCCGTGGAGCGCCGGAAGGTCCCCTGGTCGGACAAGGAGACGGTCATCCTCCTGGAGCTGTGGGGCGACCACCACGTAAGAGAGCGCGTTCCTCAGAATGCATCATGGGAGTTCCTCGTCTGCGCTACTCCGCCGTGATGAGAGGACGCCAGAGAGCTGTGAACTGTGAAACTAAGTTAAACTGTCAAACTAAATCAAAGTAGACGTACGTACTGTAACCGAGGCCAACGCTAATGTGTTGTTCCACAATGCTGTGGCGGTTGGAAACACAACGACGTCTTCATCATAGCGTGATGACCCCCACAACGACGTCTTCATCATAACGTGATGACCCTCGGTTAACGGGAGGTTCCTCCGGTTAACGGAAGGTTCCTCGGTTAACGGGTCGTTACCTGTGGGTTAGCCTTTTTGATACAAATTGTCTTGAACATCGTCTTGCCGAAAAAATCAAACAATATCGCTTATCCGTTAACGGGTCGTTACCCGTTAACGGATAACGACCCGTTAACGGGAGGTTCCTCGGTTAACGGGAGGTTCCTCCGGTTAACGGGAGGTTCCTCGGTTAACGGAAGGTTCCTCGATTAACGGAAGGTTCCCCCGTTAACGGGTGGTTCCCCCGTTAATGGGTGGTTCCCCCGTTAACGGGTTGTTCCCCCGTTAACGGGAGGTTCCTCGGTTAACGGGAGGTTCCTCCGGTTAACGGGTTGTTCCTCGGTTAACGGGAGGTTCCTCGGTTAACCGAAGGTTCCTCGGTTAACGGGTCCTTCCCCTCAGGTCCAGTACAGCCTTCGGCGAAGCCCCCACAACGGACACGTCTTCACGGACATCTCGGAGAAGCTGGGCGCCAACGGGTTCTACCGCAGTGCCGGCCAGTGCCACACCCGGGTGAAGAGGCTGAAGGCCCGCTACCGCCAGGCCCGCGAGAACCTCAGGTACCACCGGGGGGCGCCACCCAACGGCCGTAACACAGTGTGGACCCGAGTCGGGGGTCGGGTCCCGGGGCGGTCTCGGAGCCTAGGGTTAGGGCGGAGCCTTGAAGGCCTCTCTTGTGGGCGAGGGGGCTGGGGGGATTTAAACCCAGTGTTTTAGGTTGGGGGGTCGACACCGTATCCACTACGTGGCTCAGGAGGTAGAGCGGGTCGGCTGGCAGTGTTGCCACAGTTACCTTGAAAAGTAATCAGATTACTGATTACTAGTTACTCCTTAAAATAGTAACTTAGTTACTTTACTGATTTTTTAATTTTAAAAGTAACTACGTTAGATTACAGTTACTTTATTAGTTACATTTTGCTGCAACACCCCCTGCCGCCTCAAAATAAAAAATGACAACCGGTTTACTAACTTTTTGCCTCCCCCCGGTCAACAACTGGTCTACTGGACGTGTGTGTGTGTGTGTGTGTGTGTGTGTGTGTGTGTGTGTGTGTGTGTGTGTGTGTGTGTGTGTGTGTGTGTGTGTGTGTGTGTGTGTGTGTGTGTGTGTGTGTGTGTGTGTGTGTGTGCCCACACCCGTCCCTTTCGTCGTCGTGGGCAGAACGTCGGGGACGGATAAGATCGACTTCAAGTTCTACGACCTCCTGGAGCAGATCGTGGAGAAGCAGCCTTCCACCTCGTCGCTGCTGCTCCCCGACGCCGCGACCGTCTCAGAGGAGTCCGACGGGGAGTCGGCCAACGGCGCCGGTATTTCACCTGTACCTCCAGGGCGTTGAGCAGACGCTGTTACCCAAAGCGGCTTACAATAAGGACATTTGTCCTAAGAAGTGAAACAATATATCGCTGTCAGTACAGTAAAGATGTTCATAGAACCAAGTGCAAGTACCAACACTTGCTAGGCTAACCCACTCCCCGTGTGCAGCAGTGATAGCAGCTACTGCAGATGCTACACTGTTAGGTACTGTGAATAAGTGCAATGTGGATTAAGTGGGTAACACTCGCACACGGGACAATGGTCACCTCGGGATTCACCGGGAGTATTGAATGTTTTCTAAGTTCGACAGAGAGACATGACGATTTCTTTTCAAGCGTTTGAACCACGTAAACATCACCAGAAATGAGGCGCAATTCAGCCGCATGCACTTGGGATTGACACGCAACATTTAACCCCCTTGAACCAATCAGGGAAGAGATGCTCTGATTGGTCAGAAACGAGCCGGGCATGGCGTTGAATCTAAATGATGTCCTACAGAGCTGCGACTTTAAAGGTCCCGTATTATACCACCAGGTGTGATTATGATTAGCCATTACAAGCCGTTTTGAAAATCGGCCTCTACTGACATCACAAGTGGGCGTGTCCACCTAGATGTGTGACGGATAGATGAGCAACGTTTGCTACAGTCCACTGGGTAGGCTGGTCGACTGATCTATCCAGCACAGATCTAGGAGGACACGCCCACTTGTGCTGTCACTAGAGGTAGTAGTGGCTGATCCCACTCCCACCCGGTGGTATGATATGGATTTAAGACATCCTGATATTCTCCCAGCGCTTCACTCGTGTGTGTGAACACACGACCCTCCAGATAACGGCTCTGATGCCGCTTTCAAAAAGCTGGGAGGTTCGGACCTTAACCTGAAGCGCAAAGAGGCCCCGCGGGCATCAATACTCTAGTCTCACCAACGATCTGTTTTTCCGGTTTTATGTCGTAGCCTGCGAACCTCCGAGGGGCGTATCCTGACCGCTCTTATTTCAGAAGGAGGGAAGGTTTACGTTAAGACGCGTTAGAGCTTCCGAACCTCTGAGCTGTGGTGAAGGCAGCGTGAAGCCGGAGCTCCAGCACCACTCATCTCTCTCTCTGTCTCTGTCTCTGTCTCTGTCTCTGTCTCTCTCTCTCTGTCTCTGTCTCTGTCTCTCTCTCTCTGTCTCTGTCTCTGTCTCTGTCTCTCTCTCTCTCTCCCTCCCTCCCCAGATGCCACGGCCTCGTCCAAGCCCAGCCTGTGGTCTGACGAGGAGACGCTGGCTCTGATGGCGGTGTGGGGCGAGGAGGAGGTGCAGCGGGCGCTGCGTGGTGCCGTGCACAACGGCCACGTCTACGCCGAGATCTCGGAGCGCATGAGGGGGCGGGGCCACGGCAAGAGCCAGGAGCAGTGCCGCTGGAAGGTCAAGGCGCTCAGGGCGCACTTCCGCCAGTGCTACGACCGCAAGAAGTGAGTCTGCTGTCTGTCCGTCTGTCTGTCTGTCTGTGTGCTGCTTCCTGATGTCTCTGTCTGTCCTTGTGTGACGTCTTTGTGTTTTATGTGTGTCCGTGCTGTTGTCTGTATCCGTCCGTGTGTGTGTCTGTCATTAGTACCTCCCATAGTAATATCTGTTCAAAATTGAACGCCTAGATCTTTAGTCTTCCATATATTGGTTTAAAGATATTTCGTGCAGATATGTGACTGAGGTCATTGGTTGTTTTACTCGTTGCTCCAGGCGGTTGAAGAGCAAGGTGGAGTACAAGTTCTACCCCCAGCTGGAGGCCATCCTGGGCCAGGAGGTCAACGACGAGAGCGAGCTCAAGGAGGAAGAGGAGGAGCAGGAGACAGCCGGTAGGGTTACCTTCCTCTCCATAACGGCCCATCCAACCCGTTGAGTGATGAGTTAGTCCATCTGTTAAGGGCTGATTGTGGTCCCACGTCCACGCACCCCTCACGTCCTCGCGGACCCTCCTTGCGTCCACATCAAGGGCCTGACGCGCGCCTCCCAAATAAGTCAACCTCCCGTCGCGTCGACACAGCAGCGAGAGCTATGATTGGTCCGCTCACTGAAACCCGACGCAGAACCATAAAGGTTCACGACTGCGTCGAAGCGTCTGTGTGTTCATTGCGTTGTGGGAACGTGGGACCATAATCTGCCCTTTAGTCCAACTGTCACTCAAACATTTAGACAAACTGTCACTCAAACAGATGGACCAACTGTCACTCAAACAGATGGACCAACTGTCACTCAAACAGCTGGACCAACTGTCACTCAAACAGCAGGACCAACTGTTACTCTAGCTGTCACTCAAACAGTTAGACCGACTGTCGCTCTAGCCATCACTCAAATGGTTAGTCCAACTGTCACTCCAAACTGTTGCAGTGCAGTATATTGTAGTGATGTTTATCACAGTCAAGCACCAGACCAACCCTCTTCTTCTGTCTATTCATTAGTGCGTACGTTTAAGTGTCTAGGCTTTTGGCCGGTGGAAGAAGTGGTTAAAGTGATCTATGGATATATAGTAGACCCTGCTGAGTGGTCTCGTCTGGAGTAGCACGTATATCGCCACCTAGTGGACGATCTGGGCAACTTCAATCGATATGAGTGATTACTGGTACGGAATCGGCCTGTTTTCGGAATCGGCCCGATTGGGACGGCCTTGGGCCTGCAGCGAAATACCGGCCTCGTCGACCGGGTCTGTCATCGTGTTGTGATGGGATCCTTCTCACTATCATTCACTAAACTAGCAATAAATCATTCTGTAGTATGACCAATACATTATTGGAAGCAGTCAACATATAAAGTGTTCTTTCCTTTAGGCAAGGCCGATGTGTTGAGATGAATTGATATTATAACATATTTTATTTAACTATTGAATTGTCAAATAAAAATTCATACAAATCTTATGGTGCACTCACACTCGGCCATCTGGCCGTGGCCGTCGGCCGTCGCAACTGTGGCCTGGCCAGGGTAGGCTCTTGTACATACGTCATCACGTCGTAACACGTCATCACCAAGCGTCCGCTGCATGGACCATAATAAAGTCTGCCGCCAGTCAGTTTTAACCACAATGGACAACAACACAGAGAACACAGTTCACACTTTGCTGAGTCTGTTGCTTATTTGGAGCCGTTCTCAGATAGAGCCCGCTCTCACTGCTGATTTTTTTTTCTGAGTACGCAAACAAGCGTAAACATCGCTTGACGCCATGTTTACCGTTTAATGGGAAAGAAGGCCCGTCGCCTTTATTATGTCCGTGGTCGTCGCATGGACTATACGTCATCCAGCTCAGGTTGCGTAGCCGTGCGTGTGCGCGTGTCGGCTCATTAACATCTGTCCCAAGTGGCCAAGTTGGCCTGGCCACACTCACACTGGCAGATTTGAGCGCGGTTAGGTGTGTAAACGGCCACGGCCAGATGGCCTAGTGTGAGTGCACCCTTACTGTTGCTGTAAAGTCTGTCTCTAACCCCCCCCCCCCCCCCCCCCTGGGCCCCTGCAGCAGGCGCCAACGGGGCCAGCGGGGCCAGCGGGCCGTGGTCGGAGCCCGAGACGGTGGCGCTGGTCGGGCTGTGGGCGTCGGCCGAGGTGCAGGACAGCCTGCGGGCGTGCGTCCACAACAGCCACATCTACGGCGAGCTGGCGGGCAGCATGGCGGAGCTGGGGTACCCCCGCACGGCCGAGGGGTGCCAGGCCCGCATCAAGAACCTGAAGAAGACCTACCGCAACTTCTGCAACAGCCGAAGGTAAGGGGGGCGGTCTGAAGAAGACCTACCGCAGCTTCTGCACGGGGGGCCGGTCGACTGGACGGCTGGTTATCGGTCGCCTGCCTGGTTAGGGTTAGGGTTAGGTTGGTTAGTGAGAATGTAAGCTAGTAGGCTCGTGGTTTGGTCTTGGTCTTGGTCTAATTTACAACAAATACAAATTCCAAATGCTGATTTATAATTTCACTCTACATTTGTACCGAGGCCCCCCGGGGGTCGATGAGGGTTATGGAGGCCAGGGTAGAGGGGGCTCAGGCCCCAGGCTGCTGGCTGGACCCCCAGCACCAGCCGCCGACCAGGAGCCGTCCTCCAGCACGATGATAGGAAGGTTAGCTCTGGAGGACGTAGACGAGCAGGAAGGAGAGTAGGACAGCCACACACAAGTGGTGTGTGTGTGTGTGTGTGTGTGTGTGTGTGTGTGTGTGTGTGTGTGTGTGTGTGTGTGTGTGTGTGTGTGTGTGTGTGTGTGTGTGTGTGTGTGTGTGTGTGTGTGTGTGTGTTCTAATACTCTCCCCCCCCCTCCAGGAGCGGGGGCCACCCCATGCTGTTCACCTACTACCAGCTGATGGAGCCAGTGCTGGGGGACAGCGGAGCCCCCCCCTTCGACCCCACCGGGGGGGACGGGGGGGCGCTCTCCCTCCTGGACCCTGAGGACGAGCTCCTGGGTAGGGGAAAGGTCACACCACCGCATGGGGGTACGGGGGGTCATGGGGTACCGGGGGGGTCACGGGGTACGGGGGGGGTCACGGGGTACGGGGGGGGTCACGGGGTACGGGGGGGGGTCACGGGGTACGGGGGGGGGTCACGGGGTACGGGGGGGTCACGGGGTACGGGGGGGTCACGGGGTACGGGGGGTCATGGGGTACGGGGGGTCACGGTGTACGGGGGGGTCACGGGGTACGGGGGGGTCACGGGGTACGGGGGGGTCATGGGGTACGGGGGGGTCACGGGGTACGGGGGGTCACGGGGTACGGGGGGTCACGGGGTACGGGGGGGTCATGGTGTACGGGGGGTCATGGGGTACGGGGGGGTCATGGGGTACGGGGGGGTCGTGTGACAGTGTGGGGGTTGTTTCTGGCCTTTTAATGTTCTTTTGCGGATGTTGGGAATATTGAACCAAAGGGGAGGGGGGGGGCACTAAGGAGCCGCCACAAACTAACCTCTTCCTCTTCCTCCTCCTCTTCTTCCTCCTCCTCCTCCTCCTCCTCCTCCTCCTCCTCCTATTCTTCTTCCTCCTCCTATTCTTCTTCCCCCTCTTCCTCTTCTTCCCCCTCTTCCTCCTCCTCCCTCTTCCTCTTCCTCCTCCTCCCTCCTCTTCTATCTCCTTCTCTTCCTCCTCCTCTTCCTCTTCTTCTACCTCTTCCTCCTCCTCTTCCTCCTCCTCCAGCTGAGGCCTCCCCGGGGGGCCAGGCGGAGTCCAGCCGTAAGATGCCGTGGTCAGAGCGGGAGACAGAGACGCTGCTGGCCGTGTGGGGGGAGGACGGGGTGCAGCTGACCCTCACGGCGGGGGGCCGCACGCGCCACCTCTACGACTACATCTCCCAGAAGATGCGGGGGCTGGGCTTCGGCCGCTCCCCGGAGCAGTGCTGCACGCGGCTCAAGAGGCTCCGCGCCGCCTTCCACCACGACAAGTAGGGGCTCCCGTCCGGACCGCCGGGGGTGGGAGCGGCGGGACCGTCAGCGGTTAGGGAGCGTCGGGGGCGTTGGGACCGTCAGCGGTTAGGGAGCGTCGGGGGCGTTGGGACCGTCAGCGGTTAGGGAGCGTCGGGGGCGTTGGGACCGTCAGCGGTTAGGGAGCGTCGGGGGCGTTGGGACCGTCAGCGGTTAGGGAGCGTCGGGGGCGTTGGGACCGTCAGCGGTTAGGGAGCGTCGGGACCGTCAGCGGTTAGGGAGCGTCGGGGGCGTTGGGACCGTCAGCGGTTAGGGAGCGTCGGGGGCGTTGGGACCGTCAGCGGTTAGGGAGCGTCGGGGGCGTTGGGACCGTCAGCGGTTAGGGAGCGTCGGGGACGTTGGGACCGTCAGCGGTTAGGGAGCGTCGGGGGCGTTGGGACCGTCAGCGGTTAGGGAGCGTCTGGGACGTTGGGACCGTCAGCGGTTAGGGAGCGTCGGGGACGTTGGGACCGTCAGCGGTTAGGGAGCGGCGGGGGCGGCGGGACCGTCAGCGGTTAGGGAGTGTCGGGGATGTTGGGACCGTCAGCGGTTAGGGAGCGGCGGGACCGTCAGCGGTTAGGGAGCGTCGGGGACGTTGGGACCGTCAGCGGTTAGGGAGCGGCGGGGGCGGCGGGACCGTCAGCGGTTAGGGAGCGTCGGGGACGTTGGGACCGTCAGCGGTTAGGGAGCGGCGGGGGCGGCGGGACCGTCAGCGGTTAGGGAGCGTCGGGGACGTCGGGACCGTCGAGGGCGCTGGGGTCGTGGGGCGTTGGGGCCCTCAGTGATTTGGGACGATGGGACTGTCAGTGATTAGGCCCCGTCGGGGGCGTTGGGGTCGTAGGTCGTCAGGGACGATGGGGCCGTCAGTGATTTGGGAGCGTCGGAGGTGTTGGGACCGTCAGTGATTTATTTCAGGCCATCGTCCGTTCAGAGTGGTGATGTTAAGAGGGGCTCCGTCCCCTCTTAACATCACCACGCCGGGCCGGGGCTGAGGCACCGCGCCGGGGCTGAGGCGCCGCGCCGGGGTTGAGGCGCCGCGCCGGGCCTGGCCCAGGACCCGCCAACTAAGTGTTTTAAAAGACTTTTCTGTTACTATCGTGACTTCAGAGCGCGTCCTCTGTTGGGACCGCCGTGAATCACAGACCCCCCCTGACCGACGTGTGGTTCCTCCTCCTGCAGGAAGGACTTCAAGTACTTCGACCAGATGGAGCAGATCTACAACAAGGTGATCAGCGTGGACGAGGGCGACGAGGACGACGGGGGCCTGGGGGAGGACCCCGGCCTGGGGGAGTACCCCAACGACCTCATGCCCGACCTCCCCGACCTGGACCAGGACCTGGGTGAGTGGCGCCCCCGGTTTCAGGGGGGGGGATCTCAACGTGACGGCGGGGGTCCTTTGAGCGCTCTGCTTGTGCCGACTGGCAGGGAGGGGCCATGGTGCCGTGTCGCCCTCTGTCGTTGTTATGCCGACCGAATCACCACCAGGCAGACCCATCCTTAATGTGTCCTAACGTTCCACCTCTCTCTACATTCCTCCTCCTCCTCCCCCTCCCCCTCCTCCTCCTCCCCCTCCTCCTCCTCCCCCTCCTCCACCTCCTCCTCCCCCTCCTCCTCCTCCTCCTCCTCCTCCCCCTCCTCCCCCTCCTCCTCCTCCTCTTTCCTCTTCCTCCTCCTCTTTCCTCTCCCTCCTCCTCCTCCTCCTCCTCCCCCCTCTCCCCCTCTCCCCCCCCCCCCCCCCACAGCGGCCCTCCTCCCGGCGTCGGACGGCACTAAGCAGACGTGGGGCGAGGAGGAGACGGAGCTGCTCCTGGAGCTCTGGGGCAGCGACGGCATCCAGGAGGCGCTGAGGAGCTCCAACAAGACCAAGCCGGCGCTGACCCAGGTGTCCCGGGCCATGGCGGGGGCCGGGTTCCACCGCACCCCCCAGCAGTGCCAGACCCGCATCAAGAGGCTCAAGAGGAGCTTCAGACGCTTCGTGGAGGACAGCCGGTGAGCGGAGGGGGGGCTGGGGGTGATGGGTGCAGGTGGAGGTGGGGGTGGTGGTACTGGGGGGATACTGGTGGTGGCGGTGGTACTGGTGGTGGTGGGGGTTGTTGTTTTTGCTAATAAAGATGCGCTCTGATCTCTTCCAGATCAGGGTTAGTTAGTAGGTTAGAGTCTAGTTGGGCTAACACAGTTTAACACCCTCAGCCTTTTGGGTAGCCTGTTGTTTTTAGCCTGGGGATGAATAAAGTATCTTATCTCTTTGATGGTCTACTGACCGCGGTACGCTAGGACATGTGTTCATATAAACCTAATTAATACACAAAGGGTCCGTATTATTATTGATCCTGGTGATGTCTCCGCTCACGCTCCACATTCTGGGGCTCCAGGGTTCGTTCGTTTTTAATTTCCTTGAATCCACTGATCCTCAACGGCTCCATAACTGACCCAAGCCGCCATTCGCTGGTTCTGCTGTCACTCACGGTGTTGTGGCTTCCTGTCTGCAGGGGCGGGACGGAGAAGCAGGAGTGTAAATACTTCGACCAGCTGCTGCGTGTGTTCGGTGCGCAGTACGTCGACGCAGACCTGCTGGACGCAGACCTGCTGGCCAACGCCCCCCTGGACCTGCCAGGTGAGCGCATGAATTAGAACCACGGCCAGGTGAGCGCATGAATTAGAACCACGGCCAGGTGAGCGCATGAATTAGAACCACAGCCAGGTGAGCGCATGAATTAGAACCACGGCCAGGTGAGCGCATGAATTAGAACCACGGCCAGGTGAGCGCATGAATTAGAACCACAGCCAGGTGAGCGCATGAATTAGAACCACAGCCAGGTGAGTGCATGAATTAGAACCACGGCCAGGTGAGCGCATGAATTAGAACCACGGCCAGGTGAGCGCATGAATTAGAACCACGGCCAGGTGAGCGCATGAATTAGAACCACAGCCAGGTGAGCGCATGAATTAGAACCACGGCCAGGTGAGCGCATGAATTAGAACCACAGCCAGGTGAGCGCATGAATTAGAACCACAGTCAAGTGAGCGCATGAATTAGAACCACAGCCAGGTGAGCGCATGAATTAGAACCACAGTCAAGTGAGCGCATGAATTAGAACCACAGCCAGGTGAGCTTATGAATTAGAACCACAGTCAAGTGAGCGCATGAATTAGAACCACAGCCAGGTGAGCGCATGAATTAGAACCACAGCCAGGTGAGTGCATGAATTAGAACCACAGCCAGGTGAGTGCATGAATTAGAACCACAGCCAGGTGAGTGCATGAATTAGAACCACAGTCAAGTGAGCGCATGAATTAGAACCACAGCCAGGTGAGCGCATGAATTAGAACCACGGCCAGGTGAGCGCATGAATTAGAACCACAGCCAGGTGAGCGCATGAATTAGAACCACAGCCAGGTGAGCGCATGAATTAGAACCACAGCCAGGTGAGCGCATGAATTAGAACCACAGCCAGGTGAGCGCATGAATTAGAACCACAGCCAGGTGAGCGCATGAATTAGAACCACTGTGAGCGCATGAATTAGAACCACAGCCAGGTGAGCGCATGAATTAGAACCACAGCCAGGTGAGCGCATGAATTAGAACCACAGCCAGGTGAGCGCATGAATTAGAACCACTGTGAGCGCATGAATTAGAACCACAGCCAGGTGAGCGCATGAATTAGAACCACAGCCAGGTGAGCGCATGAATTAGAACCACAGCCAGGTGAGCGCATGAATTAGAACCACAGCCAGGTGAGCGCATGAATTAGAACCACTGTGAGCGCATGAATTAGAACCACAGCCAGGTGAGCGCATGAATTAGAACCACTGTGAGCGCATGAATTAGAACCACTGTGAGCGCATGAATTAGAACCACTGTGAGCGCATGAATTAGAACCACTGTGAGCGCATGAATTAGAACCACAGCCAGGTGAGCGCATGAATTAGAACCACTGTGAGCGCATGAATTAGAACCACTGTTCCTTCCCAACGTCTTGACCTTTTCCATCCTGCAGGTTCTCCAGAATCTAGCAACGGCCCATCGCCATAGAAACCAAGCCACGCCGAGTGGGCGTGACCGACGGCCGGTCGGGAGGCGCTGACACGGAGCCCGGAGGTCGGGCGCAGAGGATTATTTTTGAGCACGGATCCGAGTGCTGTTGAGCAGATAGAAAGAAGAGTTTTATATAGCCCTTGTATAGATTTGTATAGGTTTGTTTGTGTGTGTGTGTGTGAATGAGAGGAGGGATGCTGACACAGAATCGTGAATTCATTATTATTATTAAGGGCTGTTGCTTGTTTAGCATTGTTAGCATCTGGGCTAATCAGGTCTTATCTTATGTCATCTGTCCATCCAATGCTAGCTGCCCGCTACTGTTACACTGGAGGTGATTTGCACTAAATAGCGCTGGCTAGATGTCATGGCGCCCAGGTGTACCAGGGGCCAGCGTGCGCTACGCTCGTCATCGGCTCATTCCCATTCCAGTGCACTCTTGTAAACATTTGTTGGCCTTTTTTATTTTTACATTTTATTTTACATTTTGTGCCATATCTCAATCCTGTTGGGTCTCCGGTGGTCATGCTACCACACTCTCCCTGCTAAAGAGAAACAAGTGGGAGATGATGATGAACTGTAACACCAGATTATTGTTTTTATTAAAGGTGCTGTAAATGTGAGAGCTCAAACGTGAGTGTTATTTTCATAGCCATGGCCGTCCTTCAGCTGATAGAGGGTGAAACGCTCGTGGACAACATCTCTTCTATTTGATGATGCTGCTGCCTAGGTATGAGACTTTCGATTTCAGTCTCCTCCCTGCTCCATTCTGACCAATCAGGACATCTCTTCCCTGATTGGTCAACAGGTGCGTCAAAGCAACGCTTCTTAATGCCGGAGAAATGAAACCGGGAGAAGGCAGAGAAGGATGGGGCTTTTTCCGGTTGCTTCTTTTCAAAATCTGCTTTCTCTTTTTAAAACTTCTGAAGTTTCCCTACAACACCTCTGCTTCTGTATCCTTTTAATTTACATTTCTACAATGAATTCCGTCCATCATGCCTTCGGGCTGTGTCTGCTTGGAGTTTGTTTCTCTTGGTTGACCATCGTTATCCACCAAAGGACCAAGGGTTAGGCTTATCATGGCAGACTTGTGCGTGTCTGTGTGTGTGTGTGTGTGTGTGTGTGTGTGTGTGTGGGGAGGGGGGGACTCCGTTAGTCTGGCTTGTAACTTACTCTGGTCAGCCTGCCCACTGCCTTGATCAGGATTATGTAGATGAACTGAAAATGTTTTTTTCTTTTTTTTTTATGGTTCTCTCTTCCCGGCAATGAAATATGTTGCGTCTGCGTTTCAGGACGTGCGGCTTGAAATGGGCTCTCGACGCCCAGGTTGGATACCACTGTTTTATTTAATTTATTTCTTTTAAATTTGACCTCACGGTTTAATGTTGTTGCAGCTGTGCGAGTTTAGTGTGTTATTAAGTATATAGATTGTTAGTTGTACACATTTGTCCAAAGCATTCAAACAAACTTTAAATGTCGAATGGCTCTAGAGGATCTTACTTTTGAAAAATAAATGTTTTGTAATACAAATTGTAGTTATCGATTAATAATGCGAGTTGAACAATGTGAAACTATAATAACAAGAAAGTTCAGGTAATCAAAGAAAATGATGAAGTACTAACAACCGAGAAATATTGTTAATATCTCTAAATACAAACACAAATACACAAAATATAAACTATGTGCATGCAGACATTATTTTGTGTTTTGCAGTACACGTTATTCACCACCGGATTGCGCCGTTGTATAGCAACAATTGCACTAATAGTTTAACTAGTCCACTGCATTCTTTGACATTGTTGTTATAGGGGTTATTTTGGGATTATCCGGCGAACTCCCGCGCAAATGTTTCGTTTAATGACGATTTATCCAAGAAAGAAATCGAACCGTCTTACTCATGGGCAAAATATTGGGATACACACCGCCAACGCGTTGACAAATGGAGACATATTTGGACACAAACACCGCTCCCAGAAGGCCACAGCTACGTGTCTCAATAAGAAAAAAATGTCCAGTGTGTGTGCGTACACGCACAAACACATGCACTGAGACGGGCATGCTATTGAGGCAACAGTTATGCAAAGGGAGGTTGACACACACACACACACACACACACACACACACACACACACACACACACACACACACACACACACACACACACACACACACACACACGCGCGCGATTTCAAAGCATCTAGCAGTGATGCCTCAGCCTTGTTCACCTCTAGATTTGCTCACAACACAGACCCACTCCCTCACACACATATTTGGTTTATCACTCATTCACGTCTCACTCTTTTCCAAGGAACGCTTAGCGCTAACTCACTCTGTCACACTTGTGTTTGTATCTCTCTCTGTCTGTCTTTTCTGTCTCTAACTCTCTCTCTCTCCCTGGTCAGCCTTTGACCTATAATTACTTCTGCCCAGAGCCCAAAACGAGCATCCTTCCCTGTTGCGGTCCCTTCAGAAATTGTGTATTTATTATGTAATTTCGGTTTTTCCCTTTGCTCGCAATTAAAAATATAGATATCCACAGCCCACCTTTACAAATATCTTTTTTTTACTTAAAATTACTTAGTTTTAAATGTCTCACCTTACAATTTTTCCAAACGCATCATCTTTCCAGTATTTCAAGCATTGCTAATGGCTTCCTGGAAAACATGACAAACTGTGAGCCAGGTACGTTGGGGATAGACCACAGCAGATCCACATCCAGCTCCCACACAGAGCACATCGCATCCACAGTCTTCTGCCCTGGAATGTTGTTTCTGTATATTGAAACCTGTCAGCAACAACCCGAAAGAAAAGCAGGATATTCCTCTTCCATGGTGCTGTTACAATACGTTTGTGTGCATGTGTGTGTGTATGTACATGCAGGCTAGCATGTGTGCACGCGTGCGTATGTATATCTGCGTTTCAGTGGGTTCTTCATTTGTTTGGGTGCGTTGGTCTGTGGGTGAACTTGGTGAGTTGTGTAACGCCACTGAGTCACTTCTCAGTGCCCGAGGGCACTTATTTTCACCCTGCACGTCTGCACAACGCAGTGTCCCTGGTGCTCCCTCTGTGTGTGCTTGTGTGTGTGTACATGTTATTTTGTGTATTTGTGTGTGTGTGTGTAAATCTGTATGCTCACACCCATTCGTGTGTGTTTGTGTGCTCACGGCAGTCTGTGTGTAAAATAAAAATATATTTTTCGTTCGCTTCATCTCCTAATCTCTGCGACCCTGTCCGATGGCCGGTGGCAGGCCGCGGGCCAGAGGTTGAGAAGCACTGCTGTTGGGTTCCTCTTCCCCAGGGGTTGTGTATGGGCTTGTTACAGCAACATTCTTGAGCCCTGCGCTACTGCACATTCCAGAGAGAGAGAGGGGGGGAGAGAGCTGCGGAGAGAGGGGTTGGGCGAAGGGTGAGTGAGAAAAGACAGGTAGGGAAGGCCGGGAGAAAAAGGTTGAGAAACAGGGGCAGGCTGAGAGAGGTAGTGGAGCAGCAGGAGGGAGAGGGAGAGTCAGACCAAAGTATAGAGGAGAGGAAAGTTGGAGAAAAGTACAAATGGAGCAAATTGGTGACAAGTAAAACATTTTTAAGTCAAGCAACAGTTAGGAAAACGAGTGTGAAGATGAGACGGAGAATCAGAGGAGGAGAATGGAAAGATTCAGGAGGGGAGAAGAATGGCATCACCTCAGGGAAGAATAGAGGATAGAGTGAGCAGAAATGTGTTCAAAGTAAAGGAAGACATAACCGCTGAGTGTGGGAGAGTGGAGCACTATTCGAGAGCTGCAACTCTTAACGCCTTAAACTCAACGTATCCTAGAAGAATACAGTTGTATAGAACACATGGCAGTGCCTCTTCTCTTCAGCCTGCATGACCTGTTTATGTTGACTGTGAAGGACCACCACCCCCTCCTCTTCCTCCTCTTCCTCCTCCCCACCCTGTCTAGAGAGGGGAGGACGTAGCTTCACACATCAACACATGCTGGTTCCCGCTCCTGTTCCTCTTTAGACGGACACACCTCCCGGTATGTCCACCAGAAAAGACACCTCCAGGACATTCGTGGTAAGGATGTTTGACTCCCAGCTGTGAGGTTTTTGGTTAGAATCTCAAAAGTCTGCTCTCTTACTGTAGGCATCTTTGGCCTAGAACCCCCTCTCCCATTAATGACGTGTATACTTTATCCAAAATACCCAACAAGGCCCTTTGGATGGTGTGCCTCTGAAGTTGATCTCCAGTGACGCGCTGGGGTCAAAGGGCGAGGTCGCCTAGGCTAAAGCAGGGCGGGGCTTGTGAGCGTGATGTCATCATGTCGTATGACACCGTCAATCTGCTGCCTCCGCTTTAGGGAGTCATTAGATGACGTTGGCTTCTAGCCTATCGCGCGCCTCCGGTCTCCTGAGGTGCAGTGAGTGGTGATATTTGGGTTTTGTACTCGAGAGTCGGAGATGATTTAGCAGAGCAGTGGGCGTCTCACTCGATGAATCAACTGTTGAGCATAATGCTCTCACAAAAGTGTGTGTGTGTGTGTGTGTGTGTGTGTGTGTGTGTGTGTGTGTGTGTGTGAGAATGATGAAAATACCTGTCTTCTATTATTTGGTATTTTATTTTGCTTCGTTCCGCTTCTTTAAATATTATTATATGAAATATTTGCTTAATAATCTGTTATCCGGGATAATCTCTCTCTCTCTCTCTCTCTCTCTCTCTCTCTCTCTCTCTCTCTCTCTCTCTCTCTCTCTCTCTCTCTCTCTCTCTCTCTCTCTCTCTCTCTCTCTCTCTCTCTCTCTCACACACACACACACATGCACACACAACATATTTTCATATTTTAAATGACTTTATAGGTCAATGCTACAACGTGTACGTTAACATTCCTGAATGACTACTAGGTCGTGCGAAACATATAAGTATTACCAGATCAATACACATTCAAATCTATATTAATCTTGCAAATTCTAACAACTTCGTCACAATATAATTCATTGATTAATTGATACAGAGGAGACTACTGTACATGGTTGGGAATCTCACCAATGAAAGAACTGCGATCAAATTACAGACTTGCATCACCGCCAATCAGATACGATTATCTACGGAGTGAGTTCCAAATGAACCATTCAGGAGCTAATTTGTGGTGGGTGGTTGGCCAATCAGGGTGCGGTGCACCGACAAAGGGGCCGGTCGGGCGCTCAGCGGCTTTCAGCCCTCTCCGGATGTTCTCCAGTAGCGGAGAAACAGTGTGTGAATGTGGCAACAGGGAGACAGGGAGGGGTAGACCAGACTAGACCATGGTTTTGCATTTTTTTCTGATCCCACCCGCGATATAACCAATTATTTACATCCTACCAAACGCACCGACCACGTCGGGTAACTTTTCGGAACAGCACGCGTTTCTTTCCTGGGGATTAAAGCAACCTGAGAGCAACACAGAACAAGAAGAAGAAGCAGAATAAAGACCATGGGGCTTTAAGAGGTGTTAAAAACGATGATACTTTGCGAGGACTCCTGAAGCTTATGTATTTATTTATTTATTTTGACCACCGTTCCCCTTTTTTATGCCCGCTCCCCCCTTCCACGCCGGGGCGGTTTAGCGAGAGGAGCGCCGGACGCGTAGCGGGCGACACACACGGGGGGAAGGATGGACCAAGCCTGCATCCTGAGAAAGTTTATCGAGGGGGTCACCGCCATGAGAGAAGGGGACGAGCGGGGAGAGGACAACTTCGGCAGTGACTTCATGGTGGGTCTCAGACTTTCTGCTTCCTAACCCCCCTGGAAGCCCTCCCTCCTCCTTTCTCTGGCTTCCGTCTCCATGCATGCTCCACACTTCTCTCCAAAGCCCTCAGTGGTCCGCGGTTCGTTTCTCTGTTTTCCTCACACTAGCCGGACCCGGTCCGGGACCCCCAGTCCGGTCTGTCCTCCCTGGGTCCCCCACCCGACCCATTCAACCTGATACAGGCTCCGTGGGCCAGCTCCGGCCGAGTCAGCTGCACCACATTCCCCTCTCCCTCTCACTCCCACTCCCAGGCTCCCAGTGCGGCCTAGCATTGTCTGCTCCTGCCCAAAGACCCGCTGCTGGTTAACCTCCCATACGACCACGACACCTCGTATTTAAATGTTTACAGGGACGTTATTTGACGTGTGTATGTGGTTTCCGTTTCTCGTCATCGCCCCACGTCGGGGATACACTGCACGTCTCCCCCTAGCTCCGGTTACCACTCAGTTGACTCTGATTTGACCGAAAACATGGCCTTCATGTCCAACAAGGAGACGATGGGGCCGGTCTGGTAATGCACCCTCCCTGTGGTGTGGCCCTGTGGTGCGTTTCGGGCGTGCAGGTATTGTCATCTGTCCAGGCAGAGCAGATGTTGTGCTAACCGGATGCTATAGCGCTAGCTGCTGCTCCCACCATGGCTCCGCCGGGCGAGCGTGGACTGTTGATTTGATTTGAAACCTGTGTTTATGTTCTACTGCAGCTGTTCACTCCCATCAGAACATATCTGAATGCGAAGTCTCAAGGATACAACTCGCCCATCCACGAGTCACTCCATACAGGGGGGGGGGGGTTCTCTAAATCGTTTTATTCTGGTCCACTTCTGCCCCCCACACCGTGGGAAAGACGACAGTAACTGTCCTCTGATAATGAAAAAGCTATAACCGTGGCTCCGACTCAAACCACAAGAGGCTGCTAACGAGAAAATGTACATAGTCAAGATTTAATGCGACGTTGGGGTTTCTGTTGTGTGTTGTTCTCATGCATTTGATTGTAATTCGTGTTATTTTTTAAGAGTGCATGTTGAAATGTTGATTGCATTTGACAAACAACACAACTTTATTGTTTCTAATCTAGTAGCTTAGATTCAGAGCACACATACCCACCCCTCCTTCTGCATGCAGGCAGCTTGCTCAAGCTTGCCACATTCTTTCTCCGCCAATTTCATAACCTGGTGCTGTCGACTGCAATGGCCGGAGAGCCGTTGTCATCGCCTCGGCCCTGTTTGGTAGTGAAACAACACAGGCAATGATTCTGTGTCCTCTTACAAGGGTATAGTAGCTTTTCTGCTATTGTGGACTGTAATAGGATTGTTGTGAGTTAAGGGCTGTTGCGCAAATACTGGATGTCCAAAGTGCTATTGAGGAAGTATATGCTGGACATGGACACACAACAGTGTTCTGCTGTTAGCTGATAAAGCACGGGTGTGTTTTTATCAAATATGGGGTTAATAATGGGGTTTTCAGTCTTAAGAAAAGGTGTATGTATTTGTATGTAATGCACCCCTCCTCGATCATTTCCAAACATGGAGTCTGAGGGATAATCAAGAGGTTAACATGTTAACAGGACTTATTGGAGTCATGCAACACAGTCACACCTGGGATCGTCCAAATCTACTGGCAACATGTACTGGCTGGCAGGCTATTTGGCTGCTGGCTATTTCTGACCGTTTCACAGCTCCATCAGAGAAACCAGAGACCACCTTCCCAGTCAGTGGCAGTCGAGAAACCGGAGCATGATACGTGGATATCATAGTCCAGGGACTACTGTAACCCCCCGGTACTCTGACAACCCCCCACCAACTCAGGAGATGGACTAACATTACTGTGTAAACAACGGCCGACGACGGGATATCGGATGATTTGAAGTCCACCCTAAGATCCTTTCTTTGAGGGAGGATTGCATCCTTGGTGCTGAGATTCTCTGTAGTGCATCTAGGGAACTCTTAGGGTCTTAATTATTCAGCAGTGACAAACGCTTTTTTGGCCAACTTGAATTGAAAGGCTGGCCTTTTGCCTAAGAGGATAAAACCAGAGAGCCAGAATTAGAATGTGTCTATTTTAGCTTGTCGCTAGCACGATTCCCAAGGCCTGAATAATGCTCAACACATCGTCAGTGGGCTCTGTGGCTGGCCTCGCACACCCACACACGTACACATGCAATGTAAACCCTTCGGCGGGTATTGTTGTATACATAGGATGCATTTTAAAGACCAAATTACAGTATCCATGTCTGGGAAGGAGGCATAAATTATATGCTTTGTTTCTGCCTTCGTCACAACCCAGCTGCTGTCGGAGTCAAAGGCGCTCTGAGACTCATTCGTACCACTTGATCAGCCTCGGCTATGAGCCCAGAAACCCCCCATCAGATGGGACCCTCTGTGGTTTCACTAACCCTAGTGTCAGCCAATACATACAGGGCCTGATGGGGTTCTCCCCTGTGTAGTCTGGAGGAGTCTGATGATGGAGTCCTTCTTCCTTACCGTGCTGAGCGCAGGACAGACATGGCCTTATGAGGGCTAGGAGGTATCATGTCAAGGTTTGAGGTGGATGTTGCTGAAGTGTTTTGTCATACTCTCGGTTTTCTTGGTGTTTAAGACACCGATGACATGTTTGCGAGTGACAAGAACCACCAGCGGTGTTATGGGCTGGTTCAGAACCAGTTCATCGGGCTGTGCGGTGTGCCTCGATGGGTTGTTTTATACCCTGTTGGGTTCCCCCCCCCCCCCCCCCCCCCGCGGGTGGGGCTCCAGCCTGACAAACTATCAAATTTATATCCATCACAAAATCAACAACAACAGTAATTGTGTCTCGAGGGCGGCCTCATGAAGCTCATGTGCACCGTGGCTGCTCCCCCAACACAGCGATTTGTGCCGGCCACACAATGATCACATGTCATTCACTAGATCAACACAGGTCTCCGCTTTGACATTTTCTGGTGCTGTACCGGAGGGAGGGGACATGGTTGGTCTGTCGGAGGCCAGGGGCTCCTGATGTGTTAATGCCTTTAAGTCTGAACTACAGGGGAAGTCACTGCATGCTAATTAGGTGCAGGTCAATAACATTTACATTCATATTCTGATGGAGGGACACACACGCACACGCACACACCTTATAGTGTATACCTGGTTCCTCTATCATTTTGTTTTGTTTTTTATTTTACGGAGGCAAGGGCACATACTCATTCCTGCATTTATTCAGGACTCGCACACACACGCACGCGCGCACACTCTGGTGGACATGGAGTTGTCTAGACAGATTTTAGAATGTGCGTGTGCGTGTGCGTGTGCATGTGTCTGCCACACCTTCACCAGGGAAGTATTCAAGGCGGTTCTTAGAAGGGTAAGAACACAAGCACACAGAGACACTCCTGTTCCACTGACCCACACATATTCCATCACGTGTCCAGACACACATTAAGAACATGCAATAAAAGCGTGTGCGGAATGTAGTAAAAATATTTCCACTATCAACCGGGGGGGGGGGGGGGGGGGGTGTGTGTGTGTGTGTGTGTGAGAGCATGCGCTGTCGTGTGATTGAAAGGAGCAAGGCCTCCCTCACCATTTATGTGGCACATGCACTAGTGCACGGTGTCTCAACGGCTACTTGTGGGTGCTAGCATAGAAGACTTGTGTACTAATGCTGGGCATTATCATATTGACATTCTGTGAGCAACACCGTTGTGTGTGTGTGTGTGTGTGTGTTGGAGCACATCCAACCCCTGTTCATCCTCATGTCTGTTTCAGAGAAGGGACAGAAGGAAACTACTCGGTCACCGAAGGTGCAAAAATACCCAAATCTCATTTCTCCGGTTATAATATTGGACGCAGACCTTGAGGACGGTGTTGTTGTCTCGCTTGTTCGGTTCCTGGGTGAGCTTCACACAACCGGAGGTCAAAGTTCAGCAGTGGGATAGGCAGGGTAATGAGTGGTACTACAGTGGGCATGCCAAGTGCTTTATCCTGAAGTGTGTGTGTGTGTGTGTGTGTGTGTGTGTGTGTGTGTGTGTGTGTGTGTGTGTGTGTGTGTGTGTGTGTGTGTGTGTGTGTGTGTGTGTGTGTGTGTGTGTGTGTGTGTGTGTGTGGGGGGGGGGGGGGGGGGGGTTCTGAGTGTTGTTTTGGTGTCCTCAGAGTGCAACAGGAAGGGACCAGGGGTCTGTGATCGGTTGGCCGTTTTTTAACTCCAGTTGCTTCCTGCTGCCCCTACACACACAAACTCACACACACACTCTCACTCACACACACATACACACTCTCACTCTCTCACTCATTCACACACACTCTCACTCACTCACTCACACACACACAAACTCTCACAACACACACTCTCACTCACACTCTCTCACTCACTCACTCACTCACTCACACACACAAACTCTCACCCACACACTCTCACACACACACTCTCTCACTCACGCACACACTCTCACACTCACTCGCGCACACACGCTCGCTCGCTCTCTCTCTCGCTCTCTCTCTGTGTGCTCGGATATAGGATGGAGGGAGACACACACACACACACACACACACACACACACACACACACACACACACACACACACACACCCCCCTTCTTTTTCACCACCAGTCCTTTGTCCAGAGTTTGAGTCAACGGGCAGACATCATTTCCAAGACAGAGATTGACGACCGGTAGTTGGTGACAGTCTAGAGTAGAGTGCACTTTAGACTACATCACTTGGGGAGTTTAATATTCACCGAACTAAGGTCAATGAGCTTTTAACGCTCATCAACCGCTTTCTCCACACTGGTTTACACAAGACGCATGTTTGGTTTGGAGGATAAAGGAAAGGAGAGAGTTAGGGCCACACATATACATACACACCAACCACTAACATTCTGTGCCACTGACCTACATTGACAAAAAGTGTGTGTTTGGTGCGCCCCCCCCTCTATTCTCTGTTGCGGGGTATCGTACATTGTGTTACGCTGTTCTGAGCACACAGAGGGGCCCAGTGTGACACACACACACTTCCACCTGACTCACGGCTACCCATTCTCAGGCGCCATGATGTCACTTCCTGTTGGGGTGAACCTTCATCGGATCAAAGAGCCTTTGAGGTGGGGTCACTGGGGTCGCAGTGTGTGTGTGTGTGTGTGTGTGTGTGTGTGTGTGTGTGTGTGTGTGTGTGTGTGTGTGTGTGTGTGTGTGTGTGTGTGTGTGTGTGTGTGTGTGTGTGTGTGTGTGTGTGTGTGTGTGTGTGGGCTAGGTAGTATTTTACTATTGAATGCGATTATAAACGCAAATACATTTAATAGCAGGTTTAATTCTGTGAATGTTATGATACCGTGTGTTGAATAGCACTGATGATTTGATATATCAGAGGTCGTCTGTGGTTCTGTTTATAAAGTACGCCGATGCTTTGATTCCCGTTTTCATTCATCCATCTCTGCGTGCTTCGTGGCGCGAGTACCAGAGGAATGGAATGTTCTGGAGACTGATCCGTGGCCGACAGGCGCACCAAGGCTTCCTCTTCACCGTATTCTCTGGTACAGGACCGTCTGTGGCCGTAGTGGACCGAGAGAGGGGGATGGCAGTGGGGGGGGTTTGTGCAGTGCTAGTTTCCCCCCGTGTCGCTCGGATCCAGAGCAGATGGATTATTCAAAGAGCTTTGTCAGAGGTGACCTATTTTACCGTCTGCCTGTGTGTGTGTGTGTGTGTGTGTGTGCGCTCTCTGTAAGGTGACTGTGTGTGCATCTTTCTGATTTGACATCCAGACTTCCAGACTTTCCTCTGCCAATCACAACGTTCCCTGCTCCGTGCGAGGGGGCGTGGCCGAGGTGCAGGTGAATCGGAGGCGGTACCGTGAACGAGAATGTCCTGGCGGTTAATATGTTGACCAACGCAGAAACAATAAATACCCCGCAGGATGCCCATAAATGGGTGTGTGGGAACTGTGTGAATAATTCATCTGAGGAACACGGCATTATGCTTCTTCAACCAGGGGGAAAGTGGGCTAAGCTGCTGACAACCAACCCCCCCCCCGTCCTTCTGTTGTCTTCTCTTCCTCTTTACTTCAGTCCCGCTCTCGCTCTGCAGATCTCGGCCCACTTCGTTTCTCTGGGTTTTATTTTGGTTTCTTTTTCTTCCCCCTTTCCTCTTGGCACTGAGCTCTGTGCCATCGCACACTCGGTTGGGCCGTGTGTGTGTGTGTGTGTGTGTGTGTGTGTGTGTGTGTGTGTGTGTGTGACTCAGCTGTCTCGGTTTATGCCCTGCGGGGGTCTGTTTAGGCACTGGGCATTTCTGGAGGGCGACGCCCTGTGTGTGTGTATGTGTGCGCGCATGCGTGCGCATGTTGGTGGAAATTGAGCGTTCACAGGAAACTGGCCAGCGACGAGACACACAACTTTGCCACCCACTTCCTGTGACGCAAAGCGAGCAAGTCTTTATGAGGGGCGGATGCAAAGGAGGAGGGGGGAGAGAGGGGGGGGGATGGGGAGGGAGAAGAATAACGAAACCAGAGTGACAGCAGGAAGAACAGCAGAGACCCTAACATGTAGTTTGATTAGTCTGGTTATCAACAAGTCGAGCGGGAGGACATTTATTAGACCAATTATGATAATCTAATAATCGTTGAACTAATTTATCAAATTCATCTCCCGTTTATTGTGTAATACTTTTGTGTTTCAAATATCTATCATACAATAAAGTCTCGCTGCTTGTCAGAAAAAGCAAGCATATCTAAGTCCTCACTTTGGTCGGTAACTTGTGCGGGGCGTGTCCCCTTTTAAGACATTTGTAAACTAACTTGTTAATTGACTCTCAGAATAAAGAACACTTTCATCGACTATGGAATCCTCTGCCGTTGTCGCCCTGGCATGGGTTCATGACCTTTTGCTGCCGGCTTTACACACATGCAGTCGTCCGACTTTGCGCGTCGATCATAATGCGTTAAAAGTCTTTTAAACCGTTAGAACTCTTTGAACCGTGCATCAGGAAGAAGGGGAGTGATGTGGATTAGGGGAGATAGAAGAGAGAGCGATGGAGAGAGAGAGACAGAGATGGATATCCACGGGGATTACACGTTAAATAATGAAGCACTATAAACGATAAAGAACAAAGTGTATAGATAGAGGTTCACCCCACTGTCCCCCCCACTATGAGGACGTCCATCCAGTGGTTCAGCTGGTATTGGACTGGGAGAGCTCCCGGCGGAGCCAGTTGGTAACCAAGAGGGAGGGCCTTGTCTCTGCCAGCGGGCAGGGAGCCTCGCTGTGGCCGGGGCCCACTGGGGGCCTCACCACGGGGCCCCCCCCCCCCCCAAAAGAACTGGCTCTGATGGTGGCTCATGGTGTTCAGGAAGAGAGAGAGCTGCCCTCTTAAGAAATGGTCCTCTCTGCTCTGTCACCTGTTTCACAATCCAGCGTCTGGAGCTAAGAATCGGTTCTGGTTCAGGGGCCAGCGAGGAACTGTTGTCCCCCGCATGTTCCTCTTAAATCGGTCTGTCTCTGTCACACGGTGGCTCTCTCACCCCTCCCCTCCCCTCTCCTCCCCTCCCCTCTCCTCCCCTCCCCTCTCCTCCCCTCTCCTCCCCTCTCCTCCCTTCTCCTCTCTCCCCTCTCACCCCCCTCTCCTCTCCTCTCTCCCCTCTCCTCTCCCCTCTCCTCTCCCCTCTCCTCACCCCTCTCCTCCCCTCTCCTCCCCTCTCTCCCCTCTCACTCCTCTCCCTCCCACTCATCCGCTTCCGATTAACAACAGACGGTAGCCAGAAGTGTGTGTGTGTGTGTGTGTGTGTGTGTGTGTGTGTGTGTGTGTGTGTGTGTGTGTGTGTGTGTGTGTGTGTGTGTGTGTGTGTGTGTGTGTGTGTGTGTGTGTGTGTGTGTGTGTGTGTGTGGTGCGTGCGCGCGGGGATAAAGGGAACCATTAACTCAGTTACTGGGACTCGAAAATAGCAAAGGCTTCAACTGCTCTCTCTCTCTCTCTCTCTCTCTCTTCCCCCCCCCCCCCCCCCCCCCCCCTCTGTCTCGCTCTCTCTCTTCCCCCCCCCCCCCCCTCTCTCTCTCTCTCTCCCTCCCCGTTACTTCATTTACACTACATCCACCAATGTGTGTGTGTGTGTGTGTGTGTGTGTGTTTTACGTAACAGGATGTTACGGTAATTAGAAGCAGCTTCTGTCTGTGGGACGTAGAGACAGATTTAAAAGAAGAACAGAGAGAGGACAGGGTGGTCGCCGCTGGACCAAGCATTCCCACCCTCAGACCAAGCATTCCCACCCTCAGACCAAGCATTCCCACCCTCAGACCAAGCATTCCCACCCTCAGACCAAGCATTCCCACCCTCAGACCAAGCATTCCCACCCTCAGACCAAGCATTCCCACCCTCAGACCAAGCATTCCCACCCTCAGACCAAGCATTCCCACCCTCAAACCAAGCATTCCCACCCTCAGACCAAGCATTCCCACCCTCAGACCAAGCATTCTCACCCTCAGACGCTGAACATTCTCTTAAAGCACCATTCTGCAAACCAGTCTGGTCTCAGATCAGCGGGTCGGTGACAACACGGGAGAACTCTGGTGCCTCTGCTCCCGAAGACCGACGCATGATTGTGATAGTTTACCAAGCGACCGCTGCGGCGAAACTAAGTATTTTTTACAGAAGCAGTAAGCGAAGGTTACGGTAGCTTAACCATCCAGACTGGCACTGTCCTTTACAAAAGAGAAAAATTTAAAAGGGACTTAATGGAATTCATTAGCATATGCGAGACAGCGGAATCCATCATCGACCAATCACGTTGCTTGATTGGCCGTAGAGCGGCCTTATCAACTCCAGCCAATAAGAGTTCGGTCCCTGCAGCTCACATTACTGCAGGACGGAGAATCAAACGGGCATCACAACCAAAGGCATCCGTGCCGACATTAGCGTCTGGACACAAGAAGAGTCACAGACCCAGCTCTTCTGTTTGAGAGAAGGAGGTGTGTGTGTGTGTGTGTGTGTGTGTGTGTGTGTGTGTGTGTGTGTGTGTGTGTGTGTGTGTGTGTGTGTGTGTGTGTGTGTGTGTGTGTGTGTGTGTGTGTGTGTGTGTGTGTGTGTGTGTGTGTGGACCATCTTTACATCTCCTCAGGAGTTTGATTCTTACTGTTATCGACCGCTGCTAAGGACCTCACGTGCTACTATCAGGGGCGTCTCTGTCTGTATGGTTCTCTCGCTCTTTCTCTCGCTGTCGCTCTCGCTCTCTGGTGTGTGAACTCAGGAGGGAGTTGAAGAACCTCAGGCCACCAGAAGTCTGGACACCCACGCAGCGTTTCTCTGAGGCTGTAAGGTGTTGGTGGAGGAGGGATGGGCAGAACAAGCTGTGATGAAGCCTCGACTCTCTCCCTCCTCCTCCTCCTCCTCCTCTGAGAGAGAAAGCAGCAGAGACGTAGAGGCCGTAGAGGCCGTGTCAGCGTGCAGTGGGAGGTCGCTCTGCTGGTGCCTTGCCCTGAGCCTCCGTCAGCCCCTCTGCTGGTGCCTTGCCCTGGGCCTCCGTCAGCCCCTCTGCTGGTTGCCTCCTGGGCCTCCGTCAGCCCCTCTGCTGATGCCTTGCCCTGAGCCTCCGTCAGCCCCTCTGCTGATGCCTTGCCCTGGGCCTCCGTCAGCCCCTCTGCTGGTGCCTTGCCCTGGGCCTCCGTCAGCCCCTCTGCTGGTGCCTTGCCCTGGGCCTCCGTCAGCCCCTCTGCTGGTTGCCTCCTGGGCCTCCTTCAGCCCCTCTGCTGGTTGCCTCCTGGGCCTCCGTCAGCCCCTCTGCTGGTTGCCTCCTGGGCCTCCGTCAGCCCCTCTGCTGGTTGCCTCCTGGGCCTCCGTCAGCCCCTCTGCTGGTGCCTTGCCCTGGGCCTCCGTCAGCCCCTCTGCTGGTGCCTTGCCCTGGGCCTCCGTCAGCCCCTCTGCTGGTGCCTTGCCCTGGGCCTCCGTCAGCCCCTCTGCTGGTGCCTTGCCCTGGGCCTCCGTCAGCCCCTCTGCTGGTTGCCTCCTGGGCCTCCGTCAGCCCCTCTGCTGGTGCCTTGCCCTGGGCCTCCGTCAGCCCCTCTGCTGGTTGCCTCCTGGGCCTCCGTCAGCCCCTCTGCTGGTGCCTTGCCCTGGGCCTCCGTCAGCCCCTCTGCTGGTTGCCCCCTGGGCCTCCGCCCACGCTGCCCTGAGGAGCGGGAGTGGGAAGGAAGAAATCTGTTCCGACGGTTGATCGTGTTGTGATTTAGGATGATGCAAGACTCTGTGTCTTGTTTTCCTGTAATGTGTGTGTGTTGGGGGGGGGGGGGGGGGAGAGTACCTAGTTGGGAGACACTGTTTGACTAGTGTCAAACACCTCTTTGTTTGACACTAAACAAAGAACACCTGTAGCTCTCCAGGACAACAAATCACTGCGACTTGAAATGCACACAAATATCTTCTCAATGCGTTATTTTCGCATCCAGTTCCCCCCCACCTCCACCCCCACCTCCACCCCCACCTCCACCCCCACCCACCCAGCTAGCAATTAGAACCAAGATGGCCGCCGGGCGACGCGGGCTGTAATTACCCTGCTCCCATTAAGCCAGTGTGTCTTCATTACTGCCTGCTCCTGCTACCAGCTCAGCACGCGTCCGCTGTGTGCGTGTGGGTCTGGGCTTCGTCCTCACAGATGATTCTCTTTACAACCTCCATAAACACACATCTGTTTTTGTGTGTGTGTGTGTGTGTGTGTGTGTGTGTGTGTGTGTGTGTGTGTGTGTGTGTGTGTGTGTGTGTGTGTGTGTGTGTGTGTGTGTGTGTGTGTGTGTGTGTGTGTGTGTGTGTGTGTGTGTGACACGACTCTGTTTATATATATTGTACGTTGATCTGACACCGTGGGTGTTGGGAAGGTGACAGCAGGCTCACAGTGACAGGATGAATCCTACTGTTAGGAAGGTGACAGGATGAATCCTACTGTTAGGAAGGTGACAGGATGAATCCTACTGTGAGGAAGGTGACAGGATGAATCCTACTGTGAGGAAGGTGACAGGATGAATCCTACTGTTAGGAAGGTGACAGGATGAATCCTACTGTGAGGAAGGTGACAGGATGAATCCTACTGTGAGGAAGGTGACAGGATGAATCCTCCTGTTAGGAAGGTGACAAGATGAATCCTACTGTTAGGAAGGTGACAGGATGAATCCTACTGTTAGGAAGGTGACAGGATGAATCCTACTGTGAGGAAGGTGACAGGATGAATCCTACTGTGAGGAAGGTGACAGGATGAATCCTACTGTGAGGAAGGTGACAGGATGAATCCTACTGTGAGGAAGGTGACAGGATGAATCCTACTGTGAGGAAGGTGACAGGATGAATCCTACTGTGAGGAAGGTGACAGGATGAATCCTACTGTGAGGAAGGTGACAGGATGAATCCTACTGTGAGGAAGGTGACAGGATGAATCCTACTGTGAGGAAGGTGACAGGATGAATCCTACTGTGAGGAAGGTGACAGGATGAATAACTCTTCCCTCCTTGGTTTCCCAGAGGCTTCGCCGGCTGTCCACCAAGTACCGTACGGAGAAGATCTACCCCACCAACGTAGGAGAGAAGGAGGAGAACGTCAAGAAGAACCGATACAAGGACATCCTGCCATGTAGGTCATTCACTCGTTCACAAGGACATACGCACATGTAGGTCATTCACTCATTCACAAGGACATCCGAGCATGGAGGTCAAATCACTCATTCACAAGGTCATCCTGCCCTATAGGTCAAATCACTGATTCACAAGGTCATCCTGCCCTATAGGTCAAGTCACTGATTCACAAGGTCATCCTGCCCTATAGGTCAAGTCACTCATTCACAAGGACATCCTGCCCCTAGGTCAAATCCCTCACTCACTCATTACTCTTTTACTCACACAAACATACGGCACGGTAGCTTCTCGTTCTCTGACTCATTCACAAACATATACTGACTTGGAGGTCCGGTCAATCACTCATTCACAGAGACATCCTGCCCCGGGTTTTGCTTACTCACTCACTCATTTGCATGCAGATGCACCCACACCCCCTCACAGGGTCTCTCTCTCATTCTCTCCGTGTGATAATCTCCCTCTGCCATCAGCCCTGCTGTCCCTCTGCCTCCTGTTGAATGAGCCTCGCATAAAGCCCAGGAATGCCATCCATCTGCGCCAGATGTTCATACCGCCACACACACACAAATGATCTGTGTGTGTTCCATTAAACTCTATGAACCCCCCCCCCCTCTGGTGAACTCGAGCCACCTGTGTGTACAAACTGTATAAATACCGTAGCAACTAAAGCTGCAATAGTAACAGACACTGATGACGACATGATCAAACTAATGAGTGCATTAAAGTATTGTGTGTAATGTGTTCTGTCCACTCCAGTTGATTATTATTTTCATTTCCACCCCACACTTCTCTTCCAGTTGATCACACCAGGGTGAAGGTGACGTTAAAAACAACCAATCAGGACACAGATTACATCAATGCCAACTTTATTAAGGTAAAAGCTGTTGGATGGCAGGTCCATCCTGATGCATGGTTTAGTTCTCATTGTTCTACTACGTATAATTGTTATGTACATTTCAACAATTTCATTGTCTTGCATGAATTCATCATCATCTTACACAGCGAAAAAATGAACTGCAATGATTTCAGGATTAATTAATTTAACACATAATACAACACTTAATTTGCCAATTTTCAAGTTTAAGTAGAAGTATTATGTCTTATTCAATGTTCATCCCTCCTCCTCCTCCCTCCTCCCTCCTCCTCCTCCTCTCCCTCCTCTTCCTCCTCCTCTCCCTCCTCCTCCTCCTCTCCCTCCTCTCCCTCCTCCTCTTCCTCTTCCTCCTCCTCTCCCTCCTCTCCCTCCTCCTCCTCCTCTCCTCCCCCTCCTCCTCCTCTCCCTCCTCCCCCTCCTCCTCCTCCTCCTCCTCCTCCTCCTCCTCCTCCTCCTCCTCCTCCTCCTCCTCCTCCTCCTCCTCTCCCTTCTCCTCCTCCTCCTCCTCCTCCTCCTCCTCTCCCTCCTCCTCCTCCTCCTCTCCCTCCTCCTCCTCCTCCTCCTCCTCCTCCTCCTCCTCCTCCTCCTCCTCCTCCTCCTCCTCCTCCTCCTCTCCCTTCTCCTCCTCTCCCTTCTCCTCCTCCTCCTCTCCCTCCTCCTCCTCCTCTCCCTCCTCCTCCTCCTCCTCTCCCTCCTCCTCCTCCTCCTCCTCCTCCTCCTCCTCCTCCTCCTCTCCCTTCTCCTCCTCTCCCTCCTCCTCCTCCTCCTCCTCCTCCCCCTCCTCCTCCTCTTCCTCTCAGGGTATGGATGGGCCTGAGGCCTACATCGCCACACAGGGACCCCTCCCCAACACGGTCATGGACTTCTGGAGGATGAACTGGGAGTACAACGTCGCGGTGAGGGGGGGGGCGATGGGATTTGAAGGGTTTATACTTCTCTAGTAGTTCGGGGGAGCCCCCCCACCCGTTCTGCCGGCGGTCCGAGTCCGCCCTGCAGCAGGGTCTGGAGGAGAGCAGCACATTTCTTTCCGCTTCCGATACGTTTTTGCGGGAGCCAATCACCAAGCTGGCTACCCCCCTTGGCGCGCTATTGGCTGGTTTAACACGTTGAAGACAGGGAAGCGACGGCAAGCAGCCAATCGCGTACAGAGTCAGTTGAACGAGGCCCGGTGATCACGCCTCTGGTGCTGAAGGAAATAGCCAGGGTACTTTTCTTGTGGATTTAGCGGTGATTTATGAATCCCTTTGAGACTGGTTAAACTGTTTGAGAAGGGCTATGTAAGTAAACGGATGTATGAATAATGGATGATTATCATTATTTATTGTTTGATTTATTGATTATTATTATTTATTGATGATGTAATGGATGCGGTGGTCATGCAAGGTCGTTTCTCTGATGGATGTGGTTTAATTTGTGCTGTAATTTATGCATTAATTATCCTTCTGCGTTTGTTTGTTTCCTCAGGTTATTGTGATGGCATGCAGAGAGTTTGAGATGGGCAGGGTAAGGCCGTGCCTTTAAATGCTGTGTGTGTGCGTGCGTGTGCGTGCGTGCGTGCTCGTGTAATATAATGCATGTTGTTGAAAGCATTTGCCAAAGCCATTGATCAGTGTTCATTGATTTCCTGCTCAGAGCTCTGTGTCCTCGTTGCTCTAAACAGTTAAAGACCAACCCATTTATTCAGAGTTGTTTGTGTCACTCCAGTGATGTGAGCGCTTTGCGTGTTGTGATGGAAGATGGGAGGTGATTCAGTGTGCTTTTTATGTTTTGGTGTTTTACTGCGGGCCAGATTTTAACACCTCTTCTTCCTGTGCAGAAAAAGTGTGAACGGTATTTTCCGATGCTGGGGGAGGAGCCGATGTCTTTCGGGCCCTTCAGAATCTCGTGTGTAAGTAGAGTGATTGTGTGTGTGTGTGTGTGTGTGTGTGTGTGTGTGTGTGTGTGTGTGTGTGTGTGTGTGTTACTCATCTAGCGCATTTCTTGAGTCTCACTACTTCATAAGTTTGCCTGTAATTCTTTTTTTTTAATAGTTATAAGATGTTCCTTGAAGTTCGCTGCAGATGAAACAAAGACATCAATTTAAAAACATAGTAATATTCTCTCTGTCTCTGTGTCTCTCTCTCTCTCTCTCTCTCTCTGTCTCTGTCTCTGTCTCTCTCTCTGTCTCTCTCTCTCTCTCTCTCTCTCTCTCTCTCTCTCTCTCTCTCTCTCTCTCTCTCTGTCTCTGTCTCTGTCTCTCTCTCTGTCTCTCTCTCTCTCTGTGTCTCTCTCTCTCTCTCTCTCTGTGTGTGTCTCTCTCTCAGGAATCAGAACAGACCAGAACAGACTACTTCATCAGGACCCTGCTGGTGGAGCATGAAGAGGTAACTCTACTCTAGCTCTGGTGTACAGCTCTGGTGTACCAGTACAGCTCTGGTGTACCAGTACAGCTCTGGTGTACCAGTAAAGCCCTGTGTACTGATGTTCTCTAAACCCCCAACACCTAAACCAAGACGTGACTGCTGTCAGATCATCTGTGCAGTGCTCCGGTTCACACCTGGATTATTCTGAGGCTCTCCTGCCCCACGCCCCCCCATTAAGCCCCTCCCCCTCCTGGACTGATCTACTTCCTGTTATAGCGGCCGTAGTTCTGCATTGGCACTCAGATGAGCGGATGAATAGGTGAACGTGTGGTTTCACGGAGGGGAATGGTTCTATTGTGGGCAGGTGCAGTTTAGGGGAGGTTCAACTGTTGTAAATACTCGTTACATGATACCATATCAAAGGCTGGAGCAATATATATATTTTTTAATATCAATCAAAGTCACAGTAAAACATTTAAAAGCATCCAATTAAGAGGAAGAAAGTGTGTTTTTAAGTAGCCTATCCCGCGTGGTCCGCCCCCCAGGAGTCGCGGAGGCTGACCCAGTTCCACTACATGAACTGGCCCGACCACGACGTGCCCTCGTCCTTCGACTCCATCCTGGACATGATCGCCCTGATGAGGGAGTACCAGGACACGGACGACGTACCCCTGTGCATACACTGCAGGTAGACACACACACACACGCACACACACTCGCACTCACACTCACACGCACACACACACACACACACGGTTCTAGAGCTCTTTCAGTGAAGGTAAAGTATGTCTGACTGTGGGTATCGAACCCAGAACCTCGGCTGTGAATCAGTCACACCAACCACTAGTCTATCCTCCACCGTACCAGGTTAGGCTAGAAGGTTTACCCCCAACACACGCACTGGGACGGGGGGAGCTGGAGGCCTTACGCAGGTGGCCTGAAGGACATGGAGGTGCTCTCCCCCAGATCCACCAGCTCGTCCAGAGGGCGCCCTGAACAGGATGTGGACTGGTTCTCATAACAGGACGACGGCGCGGGTTGATGTGTAACTCAGGGCTCTGAATCAGGGAGACGTGTCTGGGCCTGACGTGAGGCGCTGCAGGAGCTAAACCAACAGCTGAGGACGCACGTCTGCCTCCCACTCAGCCAGCGCCGTGCGGCCGGCGGGCAGCGGGTCTGGGGGACGGCAGGCTCAGTTAACACAGGTCCTTCAGGTGACAGGTGACAGGTCACCTGTCACCTGACAGGTCCTTCAGGTGACAGGTCCTTCAGCTGACAGGTGACAGGTGACAGGTGTCAGGTCCTTCAGGTGACAGGTGTCAGGTCCTTCAGGTGACAGGTGACAGGTTGACAGTTACTTTCACAAGCGGTGAAGAAATTATCAAATGCAAATGCACGGTGCATTATAGGAGCAACGGTAGTGTAGCACAGAAGTATTGTACTCTTTGCGTTTTAGGATTATAGTATTGTTTCAGGTTTAGAACAAATACATTTTTCAAAAGAAAAACTAATTATGAAAGAAAAAGAATTCAAACATCAGCACACACACACACACACACACACACACACACACACACACACACACACACACACACACACACACACACACACACACACACACACACACACACACACACACTGTGTTTTATAAGGAGCGGCCTGGGGACAGTTCCTCTCCCAGCAGGGTGTGTGTACTCGTGTGGGGGGTGTATGTGTGAGCATGCACGCAGGAGGAAACATGTGAATGTGTAGCTACTGTGCTTGTAAGACCAAACAGAAAAGCTCCCGCAGAATGGGCGATGGTTTAATACGTGTGTGTGAGACGTGATGTCATGCAGCCTCAATGTGTTCGTGTGACTCTTTTGTGAGTTTAAGTGTGTGTGTGTGGGGGGGGGGGGGACACGTGTTACTCATGTTGCAGGCCCTACATCGCTTATTTAATTATTTCAAACACAAGTCAATCTACCATTGATTTTTTATTACTGAAAACTGAATGAAAAATCCAATCCAAGTGTGATTGTCAAAGTGTGTGTGTGTAATTCTGTGGTGGGTGTGAAGCCCGAGAGGTGTGTGTGTCGTGTTCTTGGCCTGGCACACTCATTACGCTTGGCATCTGCTGAAGTGTGAGAGACCTGAAACCAAAGTGTGTGTGTGTGTGTGTGTGTGTGTGTGTGTGTGTGTGTGTGTGTGTGTGTGTGTGTGTTTGTGTGTGTGTGTGTGTGATGCTAACACCTAGGCGACTGCTCTAATGAAGGTGCAGCAGCCAACAATAACGCTCACATCACCACTTACATCCTGGGTCCTTGCTGAGACTGTAAATTCAAACGCTGTGTGTGTGTGTGTGTGTGTGTTCGTGTACGTGCGTGCGTGCTAACAGTGCTGGCTGTGGGAGGACGGGTGCCATCTGTGCCATCGACTACACGTGGAATTTGCTCAAAGCTGGGGTAAACACACACACACACACACACACACACACACACACACACACACACACACACACACACACACACACACACACACACACACACACACACACACACACACACACACACGAAGACTCGAACACACAATCACAAAACCCATAAACACACTGCCACCAAACCGCACACGCTTCTGAAAACACACAGCATTACCAACGGGATCCCGCTACTGCAAAGCACACACCTTCACAAGACACGCACGCAATCAGAAACACACACACCGCGTCCAACGTGCGTCGTGATGAGGCTGACTGACGTACGAGCTTTGACTGAATCCAGGTTTGATTTCTGGATGTTTTTCCTGCGTTTTCCAGAAGATTCCAGAAGATTTCAACGTTTTCCGGTTGATCCAGGAGATGAGGACACAGCGGCACTCTGCAGTCCAGACAAAGGTCTGATGAACACACACACACGGACACGGACACACGGACACACGGACACGGACACGGACACACACACACATACACACACACACACACACACACACACACACACACACACACACACACACACACACACACACACACGGACACACACACACATGGACACACACACACACACAGCTCAGGACCAGATGTTTCCAGAGCTTTCCTAGAGCTCTTTCAGTGCTGGTCTAATATGGCTGACTGTAGGTATTGGGCATCCAATCCAGAACCTCTTGGCTGTAATTCAGTCAAACTACCACTAGTCTCTCCTCCACCGTGCTCAGGCTAGGCTTGACTCTTTAGGCTGTCTCTCTCTTCTAAACGCTGTCTCTCTCTCCTAATCGCTGTCTCTCGCTCTCTCCTAAACGCTGTCTCTCTCTCTCTCCTAAACGCTGTCTCTCTCCCCTCCTAAACGCTGTCTCTCTCTCTCTCCTAAACGCTGTCTCTCTCTCTCTCCTAAACGCTGTCTCTCTCTCCTAAACGCTGTCTCTCTCTCTCTCCTAAACGCTGTCTCTCTCTCCTAAACGCTGTCTCTCTCTCCTAAACGCTGTCTCTCTCTCCTAAACGCTGTCTCTCTCTCCTAAACGCTGTCTCTCTCTCTCTCCTAAACGCTGTCTCTCTCTCTCTCCTAAACGCTGTCTCTCTCTCTCTCCTAAACGCTGTCTCTCTCTCTCTCCTAAACGCTGTCTCTCTCCCCTCCTAAACGCTGTCTCTCTCTCTCCTAATCGCTGTCTCTCTCTCTCTCCTAAACGCTGTCTCTCTCTCTCTCCTAAACGCTGTCTCTCTCTCTCTCCTAATCGCTGTCTCTCTCTCTCTCCTAAACGCTGTCTCTCTCTCTCTCCTAATCGCTGTCTCTCTCTCTCTCCTAAACGCTGTCTCTCTCCCCTCCTAAACGCTGTCTCTCTCTCTCTCCTAATCGCTGTCTCTCTCTCTCTCCTAAACGCTGTCTCTCTCTCCTAAACGCTGTCTCTCTCTCTCTCCTAAACGCTGTCTCTCTCTCTCTCTCCTAAACGCTGTCTCTCTCTCCTAAACGCTGTCTCTCTCCCCTCCTAAACACTGTCTCTCCCCTCCTAAACGCTGTCTCTCTCTCCTAAACTCTGTCTCTCTCTCCTAAACGCTGTCTCTCTCTCTCTCCTAAACGCTGTCTCTCTCTCCTAAACGCTGTCTCTCTCTCCTAAACGCTGTCTCTCCCTGTCCTAACCCTCCCCCCGGGGTCGTCTGTAACAGGAGCAGTATGAGCTGGTCCATCGAGCCATCGCACAGCTCTTCCAGAAGCAGCTGCTCTTCCTGGAGAGTCCGACCAGCACGCCCATTCACGACGGCATGGTATGAAGCACGCACACACGCACGCATGCACACACACATCGCCTCATCGCGTACGTGTGTGTATCCCTTCATTGTTTATTAGAATAAGCAAGCGAGCGAGGGAAGGATTGCGATAATAATTAATCTCAGGACATTGAAAGTGGGATAGACGGCGATTAACTCCTGGTTAAAGGGGAAGTAAACCTCAGTCTAGCTGGACAACGAGTTCATAAAAATGAAATCTGTCAGTTGTAAAGTTAAAGTCATGCAGCCAAGTGAAAAGTAACAACTGGTCTGGGAACGTCAGTGCCGCCGGGAGCAGCAGACTGTTTGGTGACAAACAGCACAGCAATGTTCAACAACACTTAACCAGCATTTCCTTGTTAATTACATTTAAAACTCCATCCAAAAGGGTCTTCTGGGTGAAGGGGTCTTCCCTAGAACCCAGGCAGGGAACTGTGTGTTTAGATGTCGCTAAGGATATGTTTGGTCATAATGACGGGGGGGGGGGGGGCTTCACTGGCAACCGTCCAATGGCGGACATCCTTGACAGGAAGTTGCGATGACCTCACCAGGCCTGGCAGACAGGGAGCCTACTGAGCGTGCACATATCCTTTTATACTAACGATAAACGAATGGAATATTTTCAACTTCACAGATTACAATGCTCAGTTGGCGCTTGAGGGCTCGACAGTAATCGTTTTATGGGGACTTTGCTATTCTGGCTTTTGCAAAACCATGCACGCACACAAGCACACACACAACAAAACTCTGTGTGACCCCTTTTCTCGAAGTCTAGCTCACAGAGACGGAAGCTACTGGGAGGGACTTCCTGAGCAGACAGACAGACAGACAGACAGACAGACAGACAGACAGACCCTCTGATGTGACGGTCTTGTATGAGGTGTGTCTCCGATTTCCCCTCGTTGGCATGGGAGAGAGACCAGTGAGAGGGGGAGGAGAGAGACCAGTGAGAGGGGGAGGAGAGAGACCAGTGAGAGGGGGAGGAGAGAGACCAGTGAGGGGGGGTAGGAGAGAGACCAGTGAGAGGGGGAGGAGAGAGACCAGTGAGAGGGGAGGAGAGACCAGGAGGGGGAGAGAGACCAGTGAGGGGGGGAGGAGAGAGACCAGTGAGGGGGGGAGGAGAGAGACCAGTGAGGGGGGGGAGAGACCAGTCAGGGGGGAGGAGAGAGACCAGTGAGGGGGGGAGGAGAGAGACCAGTCAGGGGGGGAGGAGAGAGACCAGTGAGGGGGGGAGGAGAGAGACCAGTGAGGGGGGGAGGAGAGAGACCAGTGAGGGGGGGAGGAGAGAGACCAGTGAGGGGGGGAGGAGAGAGACCAGTGAGGGGGGAGGAGAGAGACCAGTGAGGGGGGGAGGAGAGAGACCAGTGAGGGAGAGACCAGTCAGGGGGGGAGGAGAGAGACCAGTGAGGGGGGGAAGAGAGAGACCTAGTGAGGGGAGGAGTGATGAATAGACCACGTTGAGGGGGGAGGAGAGAGACCAGTAGGGGGGAGGAGACGAAGACCAGTGACGGGGGGAGGAGAGGACCAGTGAGGGAGTAGAGAGAAGTGAGGGGGAGACGAGACCATAGTCAGGGGGGGGAGACAGTCCGGCGTTTCGATCCTGGGATGGGGTCCGCTCCCAGGATCCAAGTCTGTGTCCGCTACGAAGGGAAACATCGTCACACACGCGAGTCCAAAGCACGCGCTGCATGTATTCAACTTCACCACTGGCCCAGGAACATGTCCAAACCCGGCTCAAAGCATCGGGTTGGATCCCTTTCAGGCCTTGATGGAAGAGGAAGATCCTGGTTTTGCATGTTAATGTATCACGCGTTGTTGAGAGTTGGTGCTGTTATGTAGAACTGAGAAGCTGATTGTCGGTGATTCCCAGCAATTCTTCAACACACGACTTTGTGGAACTACTTTAAATGTCAATTTTTTTAAAAAATCCACCCTGCGGGAACTGAGAGATTTGTGGTCTGTGTGTGTGCAGGTCGAGAGCAGTCCGGATAAGATCTGCCACAGATCAGACGAGGAGCGCTGGGACACGCCCCCCCCAAAACCACCTCGGGTTCGCAGGTAACACACCTTCAGTCTGACCTCTGACCTCTAGGACACGGCCTGATCCGTCTGTCACACTACCTGTTCATTTATCCTGAGGTTTGAGTTGAATGATCCTGCGTCCAGCACAATCCAAGCACACTGCTGACAAACGCTTTAAGGGATTCAAAGCTTTTTAACGTGCACTTCCCTCAAGGCCCTCAAAACGGGGGCCGCGGTAGACCTGGGAGAGGGCTAAAAAATGTTACTAAAGAAAAGAGGAAGTCGACAAGTAACTCCTCTCCTTCCACGACCAGAAGGTGAATATTCTGGCTGCGGCCGGGGTTTCGGAGAAGCCAGTATCTCATCATGTCGCCTTGGTCTCACACACATCGTGGTCACTTAATGATTCATAGTGCATCCATTTTCGGATGCGTCTGCAGGTGTCCCTAAGAGAAGATTAAAGATGTTCTAAAACATCAAACCACGCAGTATTATACTGCCTGCAGTACCGTGTTCCCTCCCTGCGACACTGCCTGAGGTGGAAGAAGCCTCTTCCTCCCGGCTGCCTCAGACTCATTCAGATCACTCATTACAGCCCCCTCTCTAACCTGCAGAGGGCTGCCCTCAGCCCACCGTCGGCGTATCTGTTTGTTTCCAAATCCGGTTAACGGTGATTCGTTCATGAGAGCCAATGGGCTTCCATCAGGCGGGGAGGGAGGAGGGGAGAGGGCGGGGGGGAGAGAGGGAGGGGGAGAGAAAGGGAGAGAAAGTGAGAGAGAGGGACTGAGTTAGTTTAACTCTCAAAGAAGGGGGTAGACATATTTCCAGAGGTGTGGGTGGGGGGATTTTAAATTGTTCAGCTTGTATACAGATCTGGCCTTCCTCGCTCTCTGTCACACACGTCTCTCTCCCTCCCCCTCCCTCCCCCCCTCCCTCCCTCCCTCCCTCCCCCCCCCGTTTCCTCGGCCGCCCCCTGGTATCCGCTGTGTCTCCACAGATAGTGTCATGGCCTAGTTTAAGCACCCAGCGCTCCAGTGACAGAGGGGCTATTTTTACTGCCTGCGTTCCCTGGGAACCCCCCCCCCCCCCCCCTGATGACAGCAGGGGGGGGGGGGGGGGTTCGGGGGGGTTCTGTGTATGAGACCACAGGAACAGCCATGATGCTGGCCTCAAGGTCACTCCCTCACACACACGTGTACATGTTAACATACACACACACGTGCATGTACACAGATACACATACACACACATGTAGACACACACGTGTACACATACACAGACGCACACAAGTACATGTACACACACACACACAGACTGAGCCCCCGTGCGTGGAGGTGGGCGTCCCCCCACCGTGTTGGCCTGTGGCCCCCCCTGGAGGGACTCCCTCAGCAGCGGCCTAGAGAACCCCGGGCCGGCCCTGGGGTTCATCAACGGCCCCCCGCTCTCCTAGAGGCTCCGCCGCTGCTCATCGAGTCACAGGAAGTACCTTTTAGTCGCACAACGCTCGTCTGGAGACGTAGCGCTGTGAGCAGCTCTCCTCTGTAGGGCGTCTGGATTCAGACGTTAAG